>NW_026287991.1:22500-55000 GCF_023373465.1 Oncorhynchus keta
CTGTACGGGGTAGCTATAGGCTACGGTTCTGTACGGGGAAGCTATAGGCTACGGTTCTGTACGGGAAGCTATAGGCTACGGTTCTGTACGGGAAGCTATAGGCTACGGTTCTGTACGGGGTAGCTATAGGCTACGGTTCTGTACGGGGTAGCTATAGGCTACGGTTCTGTACGGGGTAGCTATAGGCTACGGTTCTGTACGGGGTAGCTATAGGCTACGGTTCTGTACGGGGAAGCTATAGGCTACGGTTCTGTACGGGGAAGCTATAGGCTACGGTTCTGTACGGGGTAGCTATAGGCTACGGTTCTGTACGGGAAGCTATAGGCTACGGTTCTGTACGGGGTAGCTAGCCACCCAGCCCGTCCCAAGTGCACTATGGTCTAAAGTAGTGCACTATTATATTGGGAATAGGGTTCAATAGGGCTCTGGTCTAAAGTAGTGCACTACATAGGGAAAAGGGTTCTATAGGGCTCTGGTCTAAAGTAGTGCACTACATAGGGAATAGGGTTCTATAGGGCTCTGGTCTAAAGTAGTGCACTATATAGGGAATAGGGTTCTATAGGGCCCTGGTCTAAAGTAGTGCACTACATAGGGAATAGGGTTCTATAGGGCTCTGGTCTAAAGTAGTGTACTGAATAGGGTTCTATAGGGCTCCAGTCTAAAGTAGTGTACTATATAGGGAATAGGGTGCTATAGGGCTCTGGTCTAAAGTAGTGCACTACATAGGGAATAGGGTTCTATAGGGCTCTGGTCTAAAGTAGTGCACTACATAGGGAATAGGGTTCCATAGGGCTCTGGTCTAAAGTAGTGCACTACATAGGGAATAGGGTTCCATAGGGCTCTGGTCTAAAGTAGTGCACTACATAGGGAATAGGGTTCTATAGGGCTCTGGTCTAAAGTAGTGCACTACATAGGGAATAGGGTTCTATAGGGCTCTGGTCTAAAGTAGTGCACTACATAGGGAATAGGGTTCTATAGGGCTCTGGTCTAAAGTAGTGCACTACATAGGGAATAGGGTTCTATAGGGCTCTGGTCTAAAGTAGTGCACTACATAGGGAATAGGGTTCTATAGGGCTCTGGTCTAAAGTAGTGCACTACATAGGGAATAGGGTTCTATAGGGCTCTGGTCTAAAGTAGTGCACTACATAGGGAATAGGGTTCTATAGGGCTCTGGTCTAAAGTAGTGCACTACATAGGGAATAGAGTTCCATTTGGGATGCGTCCTTTCACTACATAGGGAATAGCGTGCAAAAGGGCTCTGGTCTAAAGTAGTGCACTATATAGGGAATAGGGTTCTATAGGGCTCTGGTCTAAAGTAGTGCACTACATAGGGAATAGGGTTCTATATGGCTCTGGTCTAAAGTAGTGCACTACATAGGGAATAGGGTACCAGTTGATATAGGGTCTTATTTAACTGTCAGCGTGGCCCTGAAGTGATGCAATTAGCAGACGTTTACCATTCATTGTTATGTACATTTGCCAGCAGTTCGGTATTAGTTTTCCTCCCTTAATGATGAATTCCCTTAACGATCAATCATTTTAATTGTGGTCTGAGCCTCGATTGGAATCTGGAATCTATTCAGCCTGTATTTATGTCCTGGAGAGACGCTTGATCGATACCAGTCAACCCGGCCACCCGCAACGCACAGCCTCCCGAGTGCCTTCACACACACTAAACCAGAGGAACACACACACACACCAAACGAGAGGAACACACACACACACACACACCAAACGAGAGAAACACACACACACCAAACGAGAGGAACACACACACACACCAAACGAGAGGAACACACACACACACCAAACGAGAGGAACACACACACACACACACCAAACCAGAGGAACACACACACACCAAACGAGAGGAACACACACACCAAACGAGAGGAACACACACACACACACCAAACCAGAGGAACACACACACACACACCAAACCAGAGGAACACACACACACACCTGTTTATCAGGGGAAACGTCATGTGTTTATCAGGGGAAACGTCATGTGTTTATCAGGGGAAAAGTCATGTGTTTGTCAGGGGAAACGTCATGTGTTTGTCAGGGGAAACGTCATGTGTTTGTCAGGGGAAACGTCATGTGTTTGTCAGGGGAAACGTCATGTGTTTATCAGGGAAACGTCGTGTGTTTGTCAGGGGAAACGTCATGTGTTTGTCAGGGAAACGTCATGCGTTTATCAGGGGAAACGTCATGTGTTTGTCAGGGAAACGTCATGTGTTTGTCAGGGGAAACGTCATGCGTTTGTCAGGGAAACGTCATGTGTTTGTCAGGGGAAAGCGTCATGTGTTTGTCAGGGGAAACGTCATGTGTTTGTCAGGGGAAACGTCATGTGTTTATCAGGGGAAACGTCATGTGTTTATCAGGGAAACGTCATGTGTTTATCAGGGGAAACGTCATGTGTTTGTCAGGGAAACGTCATGTGTTTGTCAGGGGAAACGTCATGTGTTTATCAGGGGAAACGTCATGTGTTTATCAGGGAAACGTCATGTGTTTGTCAGGGAAACGTCATGTGTTTGTCAGGGGAAACGCGTCATGTGTTTGTCAGGGAAACGTCATGTGTTTGTCAGGGGAAACGTCATGTGTTTGTCAGGGGAAACGTCATGTGTTTATCAGGGGAAACGTCATGTGTTTGTCAGGGGAAACGTCATGTGTTTGTCAGGGGAAACGTCATGTGTTTGTCAGGGGAAACGTCATGTGTTTGTCAGGGGAAACGTCATGTGTTTGTCAGGGGAAAAGTCATGTGTTTATCAGGGGAAACGTCATGTGTTTGTCAGGGGAAACGTCATGTGTTTGTCAGGGGAAACGTCATGTGTTTGTCAGGGGAAACGTCATGTGTTTGTCAGGGGAAACGTCATGTGTTTGTCAGGGGAAACGTCATGTGTTTGTCAGGGGAAACGTCATGTGTTTGTCAGGGGAAACGTCATGTGTTTATCAGGGGAAAAGTCATGTGTTTATCAGGGGAAACGTCATGTGTTTATCAGGGGAAAAGTCATGTGTTTATCAGGGGAAACGTCATGTGTTTATCAGGGGAAACATCACTCCCAGACCATCATCTCCTTGTAACCAACTCCCAGACCATCATCTCCTTGTAACCAACTCCCAGACCATCATCTCCTTGTAACCAACTCCCAGACCATCATCTCCTTGTAACCAACTCCCAGACCATCATCTCCTTGTAACCAACTCCCAGACCATCATCTCCTTGTAACCAACTCCCAGACCATCATCTCCTTGTAACCAACTCCCAGACCATCATCTCCTTGTAACCAACTCCCAGACCATCATCTCCTTGTAACCAACTCCCAGACCATCATCTCCTTGTAACCAACTCCCAGACCATCATCTCCTTGTAACCAACTCCCAGACCATCATCTCCTTGTAACCAACTCCCAGACCATCATCTCCTTGTAACCAACTCCCAGACCATCATCTCCTTGTAACCAACTCCCAGACCATCATCTCCTTGTAACCAACTCCCAGACCATCATCTCCTTGTAACCAACTCCCAGACCATCATCTCCTTGTAACCAACTCCCAGACCATCATCTCCTTGTAACCAACTCCCAGACCATCATCTCCTTGTAACCAACTCCCAGACCATCATCTCCTTGTAACCAACTCCCAGACCATCATCTCCTTGTAACCAACTCCCAGACCATCATCTCCTTGTAACCAACTCCCAGACCATCATCTCCTTGTAACCAACTCCCAGACCATCATCTCCTTGTAACCAACTCCCAGACCATCATCTCCTTGTAACCAACTCCCAGACCATCATCTCCTTGTAACCAACTCCCAGACCATCATCTCCTTGTAACCAACTCCCAGACCATCATCTCCTTGTAACCAACTCCCAGACCATCATCTCCTTGTAACCAACTCCCAGACCATCATCTCCTTGTAACCAACTCCCAGACCATCATCTCCTTGTAACCAACTCCCAGACCATCATCTCCTTGTAACCAACTCCCAGACCATCATATCCTTGTAACCAACTCCCAGACCATCATCTCCTTGTAACCAACTCCCAGACCATCATCTCCTTGTAACCAACTCCCAGACCATCATCTCCTTGTAACCAACTCCCAGACCATCATCTCCTTGTAACCAACTCCCAGACCATCATCTCCTTGAAACCAACTCCCAGACCATCATCTCCTTGTAACCAACTCCCAGACCATCATCTCCTTGTAACCAACTCCCAGACCATCATCTCCTTGTAACCAACTCCCAGACCATCATCTCCTTGTAACCAACTCCCAGACCATCATCTCCTTGTAACCAACTCCCAGACCATCATCTCCTTGTAACCAACTCCCAGACCATCATCTCCTTGTAACCAGGGTGCTTTAGCGATCTCTCCTTTTAAGAAGTACAGGACTCCCGTTGGCTCAGTGGGAGGAGCTTAACTCACTGTTGGAAGGCATCAAATAGGAAATGAGTCTGGCTTTGACTCGCCAGCTCCACTCTGTTAAGCTCCCTCAGAGAGATATCTCCAGCTAGCTCCACTCTGTTAAGCTCCCTCAGAGAGATATCTCCAGCTAGCTCCACTCTGTTAAGCTCCCTCAGAGAGATATCTCCAGCTAGCTCCACTCTGTTAAGCTCCCTCAGAGAGATATCTCCAGCTAGCTCCACTCTGTTAAGCCCCTCAGAGAGATATATCCAGCTAGCTCCACTCTGTTAAGCCCCCTCAGAGAGATATCTCCAGCTAGCTCCACTCTGTTAAGCTCCCTCAGAGAGATATCTCCAGCTAGCTCCACTCTGTTAAGCTCCCTCAGAGAGATATCTCCAGCTAGCTCCACTCTGTTAAGCTCCCTCAACAGAGAGATATCTCCAGCTAGCTCCACTCTGTTAAGCTCCCTCAGAGAGATATCTCCAGCTAGCTCCACTCTGTTAAGCTCCCTCAGAGAGATATCTCCAGCTAGCTCCACTCTGTTAAGCTCCCTCAGAGAGATATCTCCAGCTAGCTCCACTCTGTTAAGCTCCCTCAGAGAGATATCTCCAGCTAGCTCCACTCTGTTAAGCTCCCTCAGAGAGATATCTCCAGCTAGCTCCACTCTGTTAAGCTCCCTCAGAGAGATATCTCCAGCTAGCACCACTCTGTTGAGCTCCCTCAACAGAGAGATATCTCCAGACCCAGTTAAGCTCCCTCAGAGAGATATCTCCAGCTAGCTCCACTCTGTTAAGCTCCCTCAGAGAGATATCTCCAGCTAGCTCCACTCTGTTAAGCTCCCTCAGAGAGATATCTCCAGCTAGCACCACTCTGTTGAGCTCCCTCAACAGAGAGATATCTCCAGACCCAGTTAAGCTCCCTCAGATAGATATCTCCAGCTAGCTTCACTCTGTTAAGCTCCCTCAACAGAGAGATATCTCCAGCTAGCTCCACTCTGTTAAGCCCCCTCAGAGAGATATCTCCAGCTAGCTCCAGACCCCATTAAGCTCCCTCAGAGAGATATCTCCAGCTAGCTCCAGACCCCGTTAAGCTCCCTCAACAGAGAGATATTTCCAGACCCCGTTAAGTTCCAACAGAGATATATCTCCAGCTAGCTCCAGACCCCATTAAGCCCCCTCAGAGAGATAATTCCAGACCCCGTTAAGATCCCTCAACAGTGACATCTCCAGCGAGCTCCAGACCCCGTTAAGCTCCATCAGAGATATCTCTAGATAGCTCCAGACCCTGTTAAGCTCCCTCAACAGAGAGATATCTCCAGACCCCCATTAAGTTCCCTCAGAGAGATATATCTCCAGCTCGCTCCAGACCCAGTTAGGTTCACTCAGAGATATATCTCCAGCTAGCTCCAGACCCCGTTACGCTCCCTCAGAGATATATCTCCAGCTAGCTCCAGACCCCGTTACGCTCCCTCAGAGAGATATCTTCAGCAAGCTCCACAGATTTATGCTCCCTCTCTACAGTCAGAGCTCCAGCTACTCTGCAGTCTGTGGGACTAGAGAGACTCCAGATCAGAAACACAAACACTGGGCCTGCTGTGCTGTTCTCCTCCCTGCACAGCTCTAGAGAGGTAGTTGGCTGGGACCCGCTGCTACCGGGAGGCAGTGGGCTCAGCTTCTAGCACTGCATGCTGGGATCTGTAGTTCGTAACAATGCTGAGCGATTAACTGAAATGTTGCTTATTTTTTTCTGTGAGCTCAATGCACCGTTTCTCCAGACAAAAACCAGATCAAGCCCGAACTGTGGGATGTAGTAGGGAGTTGTAGTTTCCAACAGGCCAATATTCTAAATATTCTTTTTTTTAAAGGGGAAAGTAAACACGAGGATTTAGAACACCAGGTAACTGGAACTGTACAGACTCAGTGAGCATAGCCTTGCTATTGAGAAAGGCCGCCGTAGGCAGACATGGCTCTCAAGAGAAGACAGGCTATGTGCTCACTGCCCACAAAATGAGGTGGAAACTGAGTTGCACTTCCTAACCTCCTGCCCAATGTATTTCCCTCAGATCACACAGATCCACAAAGAATTCGAAAACAAATCCCATCTTGATAAACTCCCATATCTACTGGGTGAAATACCACATTGTGCCAATATCACAGCAGCAAGATGTGTGACCTGTTGCCACGAGAAAAGGGCAACCAGTGAAGAACAAACACCATTGTAAATACAACCCATATCTATGTTTATTTATTTTCCTTTTTGTACTTCAACTATTTGCACATCTATACAACACTGTTAACAGACATAATATGACATTTGAAGAGCAGAGAGAGAGAGAGAAGAGCAGAGAGAGAGAGAGAGAGAAAAGAGCAGAGCAGAGGAGAGAGAGAGAAGAGGATCCTGCATTACTACCCAACTCCATAAGACACCCCCGAGGCCTTCCAGTCAGACAATCTGTTCCTGCTCCACACAGAACCCCAGCGCTCCCTTCATATACGATCCAACCTCCCGACGTCGCTCTGCTTCCAATCCATCCATCCAGCATTGAAGCACAGTGTATGTAAGGGCCTATTGGTAAGCAGTCCACACACACACACACACACACACACACACACACACACACACACACACACACACACACACACACACACACACACACACACACACACACACACACACACACACACACACACACGCTCTCACAGGGGGAGTATAGAAGGAAAAAGAGGAAGCTGACAGGACTCAGAACAAACTGCTGCTGTGCTGTTGGATGGACTGGTGCCTGCTGAGGTTGTGTTTCATTATGGACATGTCTACTGAGAACAGGGTAACCTAACTAACTACACCACCTAACTAACTACACCACCTAACTAACTAACTAACTACACCACCTAACTAACTAACTAACTAACTAACTACACCACCTAACTAACTAACTACACCACCTAACTAACTAACTAACTACACCACCTAACTAACTAACTAACTACACCACCTAACTAACTAACTAACTACACCACCTAACTAACTAACTACACCACCTAACTAACTAACTACAACTAACTACACCACCTAACCTAACTAACTAACTACACACCACCTAACTAACTAACTAACTAACTACACCACCTAACTAACTAACTAACCACCACCTAACTAACTAACTAACTAACTACACCACCTAACTAACTAACTAACTAACACCACCTAACTAACTAACTAACTAACTACACCACCTAACTAACTAACACCACCACTAACTAACTAACTAACTAACTAACTAACTACACCTAACTAACTAACTAACCAACTAACTACACCACCTAACTAACTAACTAACTACACCACCTAACTAACTAACTACACCACCTAACTAACTAACTAACTAACTACACTAACTAACTAACTAACTACACCACCTAACTAACTAAACTAACTAACTAACACCACCTAACTAACTAACTAACTACACCACCTAACTAACTAACTAACTAACTAACACCACCTAACTAACTAACTAACTAACACACCACCTAACTAACTAACACCACACTAACCTAACTAACTAACTAACTAACAACACCACCTAACTAACTAATACACCACCACCTAACTAACTAACTACCCACCACCACCTAACTAACTAACTAACTACACCACCTAACTAAGAACTAAACTACACCACCACCTAACTAACTAATATACCACCACCACCAACTAACTAACTAACTAATAACCAACCACCTAACTAACTAACTATGCAATATACCAAATTAAACCTAACTAACTACACCACCACCTAACTAACTAATAACAACCCACCACCACCTAACTAACTAATATACCAACCCACCACCACCTAACTAGTCTAATATACCAACCCACCACCACCTAACTAACTACCAACCCACCACCACCTAACTAACTAATATACCAACCCACCACCACCTAACTAGTCTAATATACCAACCCACCACCACCTAACTAGTCTAATATACCAACCACCACCACCTAACTAGTCTAATATACCAACCCACCACCACCTAACTAGTCTAATATACCAACCCACCACCACCTAACTAGTCTAATATACCAACCCACCACCACCTAACTAGTCTAATATACCAACCCACCACCACCTAACTAGTCTAATATACCAACCCACCACCACCTAACTAGTCTAATATACCAACCCACCACCACCTAACTAGTCTAATATACCAACCCACCACCACCTAACTAGTCTAATATACCAACCCACCACCACCTAACTAGTCTAATATACCAACCCACCACCACCTAACTAGTCTAATATACCAACCCACCACCACCTAACTAGTCTAATATACCAACCAACACCTAACTAGTCTAATATACCAACCCACCCAACTAGTCTAATATACCAACCCACCACCACCTAACTAGTCTAATATACCAACCCACCACCACCTAACTAGTCTAATATACCAACCCACCACCACCTAACTAGTCTAATATACCAACCCACCACCACCTAACTAGTCTAATATACCAACCCACCACCACCTAACTAGTCTAATATACCAACCCACCACCACCTAACTAGTCTAATATACCAACCCACCACCACCTAACTAGTCTAATATACCAACCCACCACCACCTAACTAGTCTAATATACCAACCCACCACCACCTAACTAGTCTAATATACCAACCCACCACCACCTAACTAGTCTAATATACCAACCCACCACCACCTAACTAGTCTAATATACCAACCCACCACCACCTAACTAGTCTAATATACCAACCCACCACCACCTAACTAGTCTAATATACCAACCCACCACCACCTAACTAGTCTAATATACCAACCCACCACCACCTAACTAGTCTAATATACCAACCCACCACCACCTAACTAGTCTAATATACCAACCCACCACCACCTAACTAGTCTAATATACCAACCCACCACCACCTAACTAGTCTAATATACCAACCCACCACCACCTAACTAGTCTAATATACCAACCCACCACCACCTAACTAGTCTAATATACCAACCACCACCCTAACTAGTCTAATATACCAACCCACCACCACCTAACTAGTCTAATATACCAACCCACCACCACCTAACTAGTCTAATATACCAACCCACCACCACCTAACTAGTCTAATATACCAACCCACCACCACCTAACTAGTCTAATATACCAACCCACCACCACCTAACTAGTCTAATATACCAACCCACTAACCACCTAACTACCACCTAATAACTAACCCACCACCACCTAACTAGTCTAATATACCAACCCACCACCACCTAACTAGTCTAATATACCAACCCACCACCACCTAACTAGTCTATACCAACCACCACCACCTAACTAGTCTAATATACCAACCCACCACCACCTAACTAGTCTAATATACCAACCCACCACCACCTAACTAGTCTAATATACCAACCCACCACCACCTAACTAGTCTAATATACCAACCCACCACCACCTAACTAGTCTAATATACCAACCCACCACCACCTAACTAGTCTAATATACCAACCCACCACCACCTAACTAGTCTAATATACCAACCCACCACCACCTAACTAGTCTAATATACCAACCCACCACCACCTAACTAGTCTAATATACCAACCCACCACCACCTAACTAGTCTAATATACCAACCCACCACCACCTAACTAGTCTAATATACCAACCCACCACCACCTAACTAGTCTAATATACCAACCCACCACCACCTAACTAGTCTAATACTACTAATATACACCACCACCTAACTAGTCTAATATACCAACCCACCACCACCTAACTAGTCTAACCAACCACCACCATATACCAACCCACCACCACCTAACTAGTCTAATATACAACCCAACCCACCACCACCTAACTAGTCTAATATACCAATATACAACACCACCACCTAACTAGTCTAATATACCAACCCACCACCTAACTAGTCTAATATACCAACCCACCACCACCTAATATACCAACCCACCACCACCTAACTAGTCTAATATACCAACCCACCACCACCTAACTAGTCTAATATACCAACCCACCACCACCTAACTAGTCTAATATACCAACCACACCACCTAACTAGTCTAATATACCAACCCACCACCACCTAACTAGTCTAATATACCAACCCACCACCACCTAACTAGTCTAATATACCAACCCACCACCACCTAACTAGTCTAATATACCAACCCACCACCACCTAACTATATACCTAACCACCACCAACTAGTCTAATATACCAACCCACCACCACCTAACTAGTCTAATATACCAACCCACCACCACCTAACTAGTCTAATATACCAACCCACCACCACCTAACTAGTCTAATATACCAACCCACCACCACCTAACTAGTCTAATATACCAACCCACCACCACCTAACTAGTCTAATATACCAACCCACCACCACCTAACTAGTCTAATATACCAACCCACCACCACCTAACTAGTCTAATATACCAACCCACCACCACCTAACTAGTCTAATATACCAACCCACCACCACCTAACTAGTCTAATATACCAACCACCACCACCACCTAACTACCACCTAATATACCAACCCACCACCACCTAACTAGTCTAATATACCAACCCACCACCACCTAACTAGTCTAATATACCAACCACCACCACCTAACTAGTCTAATATACCAACCCACCACCACCTAACTAGTCTATATACCAACCCACCACCACCTAACTAGTCTAATATACCAACCTAACTACCACCTAACTAGTCTAATATACCAACCCACCACCACCTAACTAGTCTAATATACCAACCCACCACCACCTAACTAGTCTAATATACCAACTAACCACACCACCTAACTAGTCTAATATACCAACCCACCACCACCTAACTAGTCTAATATACCAACCCACCACCACCTAACTAGTCTAATATACCAACCACCTAACTAGTCTAATATACCAACCCACCACCACCTAACTATATACCTAACCCACCACCATAACTAACCAATATACCAACCCACCACCACCTAACACTAATATACCAACCCACCACCACTAACTAGTCTAATATACCAACCCACCACCACCTAACTAGTCTAATATACCAACCCACCACCACCTAACTAGTCTAATATACCAACCCACCACCACCTAACTAGTCTAATATACCAACCCACCACCACCTAACTAGTCTAATATACAACACCACCACCTAACTACTAACTAACTAATACCAACCTAACTAACCACCACCTAACTAGTCTAATATACCAACCCACCACCACCTAACTAGTCTAACCACCACCACCTAACTAATATACCACCACCACCTAACTAGTCTAATATACCAACCCACCACCACCTAACTAGTCTAATAATACCAACCCACCACCACCTAACTAGTCTAATATACCAACCCACCACCACCTAACTAGTCTAATATAACCCAACCCACCACCACCTAACTAGTCTAATATACCAACCACCACCACCTAACTAGTCTAATATACCAACCCACCACCACCTAACTAGTCTAATACCCACCACCACCTAACTAGTCCACCACCACTAACTAATATAACTAACTACACCACCTAACTAACTAATATACTAACACCACCACCTAACTAGTCTAATATACCAACCACCACCACCTAACTAGTCTAATATACCAACACACCACCTAACTAACTAATACTACCACCACCTAACTAACTACTAACTAACCCACCACCACTAACTAACTAATAACTAACTACACCACCTAACTAACTAATACACCACCTAACTAGTCTAATATACAACCACCTAACCTAACTAGTCTAATATACCACCACCACCACCTAACTAGTCTAATAACAACACCACCTAACTACTAATATACCAACCCACCACCACCTAACTAGTCTAATATACCAACCCACCACCACCTAACTAGTCTAATAACCAACCCACCACCACCTAACTAGTCTAACCAACTCACCACCACCTACTAGTCTAATATACCAACCCACCACCACCTAACTAGTCTAATATACCAACCCACCACCACCTAACTAGTCTACCTAACTAGTCAACTAACCCACCACCTAACTACTATACTAATAACTAACCAACCCACCACCACCTAACTAGTCTAATATACCAACCCACCACCACCTAACTAGTCTAATATAACAACCCACCACCACCTACTAGTCTAATATACCTAACCCACCACCACCTAACTAGTCTAATATACCACCCACCACCACTAACTAGTCTAATATACCAACCCACCACCCTAACCACCACCACCACCACCTAACTAGTCTAATATACCAACCCACCACCACCTAACTAGTCTAATATACCAACCCACCACCACCTAACTAGTCTAATATACCAACCCACCACCACCTAACTAGTCTAATATACCAACCCACCACCACCTAACTAACTAACTATACTAACCACCACCACCAACTAGTCTAATATACCAACCCACCACCACCTAACTAGTCTAACTATACTACACCCACCACCACCTAACTAGTCTAATATACCAACCCACCACCACCTAACTAGTCTAATATACCAACCAACTAGTCTAATATACCAACCCACCACCTAACTAGTCTAACTAACTAACTATACTAATAACCAACCCACCACCACCTAACTAATATACCAACTAACCTAACTACTAACCCACCACCTAACTAACTAATATACCAACCCACCACCACCTAACTAACTAATATACCAACCCCACCACCTAACTAGTCTAATATACCAACCCACCACCACCTAACTAGTCTAATACCACCACCTAACTAATATACCAACCACCACCTAACTAGTCTAATATACCAACCCACCACCACCTAACTAGTCTAATATACCAACACCACCACCTAACTAGTCTAATATACCAACCCACCACCACCTAACTAGTCTAATATACCAACCCACCACCACCTAACTAGTCTAATATACCAACCAACCTAACTAGTCTAACCACCACCTAACTAGTCTAATATACCAACCCACCACCACCTAACTAACTAATATACCAACCCACCACCACCTAACTAGTCTAATAACTAACCCACCACCACCTAACTAGTCTAATATACCACCACCCACCACCACCTAACTAGTCTAATATACCAACCCACCACCACCTAACTAGTCTAACCAATACCACCACCTAACTAATATACCACCACCCTAGTCTAATATACCAACCCACCACCTAACTAGTCTAATATACCACCACCACCTAACTAGTCTAATATACCAACCCACCACCACCTAACTAGTCTAATATACCAACCACCACCACCTAACTAGTCTAATATACCAACCACCACCACCTAACTAGTCTAATATACCAACCCACCACCACCTAACTAGTCTAATATACAACCCACCACCTAACTAGTCTAATATAACTACCACCACCTAACTAGTCTAATATACCAACCACCACCACCTAACTAGTCTAATATACCAACCTAAACCACCTAACTAGTCTAATATACCAACCCACCACCACCTAACTAATATAACTAACTAAACCACCTAACTAGCTCTAATATACCAACCCACCACCACCTAAAGTCTAATAACCAACCCACCACCACCTAACTAGTCTAATACCACCAACTAACTAATAACTAACCACCACCTAACTAGTCTAAATACCAACCACCACCTAACTAGTCTAATATACCACCACCTAACTACTAACTATACCAACCCACCACCTAAACTAATATACCACCACCTAACTAGTCTAATATACTAATACCACCACCTAACTAACTAATATACCACCACCAACTAAATATACAACCCACCACCACCTAACTACTAATATACCAACCCACCACCACCTAACTAGTCTAATATACCAACCCACCACCACCTAACTAGTCTCTAACCATACTAACTAACCACCACCTAACTAGTCTAATACCAACCCACCAACTAACTAGTCTAATAACAACCCACCACCACCTAACTAGTCTAACCAACCCACTACCACCACCTAAATATACTAACTACCACCACCTAACTAGTCTAATACACCACCTAACTAACTAACTAACTACCACCACCTAACTAACTAACTAACAACCCACCACCTAACTAACTAATATACCAACCCACCACCTAACTAGTCTAATATACCAACCCACACCACCTAACTAGTCTAAAACCACCTAACAACTAACTAAAACCACCACCACCTACACCACCTAAGTCTAATATACCAACCACCACCACCTAACTAACTAACAAACACCACCTACCTAAATAACCAACCCACCACCACCTAACTAGTCTAATATACTACACCACCTACCTAACTAATACCACCCACCACCACCTAACTAGTCTAATATACCAACTACACCACCTAACTAACTAACTAACTACACCACCTAACTAACTAATATACCAACCACCACCACCTAACTAGTCTAATATACCTAACCACCACTAACTAAATATACCAACCCACACCACCTAACTACTAATAACTAACAACCACCACCTAAACTAATATACCAACCACCAACCTGAGGTTGTGTTTCATTATGGACACCACCTACTGAGAACATAGTAACCTAACTCACTAACTAACTAACTACCACCCCCACCTAACTAACTAACTACACCACCTAACTAACTAGTCTAAACCACCTAACCACCACCTAACTAACTAATATAACTACACACCACCACCACCGATTGAGGTTGTATACCAACCCATGGACATGTCTACTGAGAACAGAGTAACCTAACAAACTAACTAACCACCACCACCTAACTAGTCTAACTAACTACACCACCTAACTAACTAATATACCAACCCACCACCACCTAACTAGTCTACTATACAACACCACCTAACTAGTCTAACTAACTACACCACCTAACTAACTAACACCACCAACTAACTAACCACACCACCTAACTAACTAACTAACTAAACCACCTAACTAACTAACTACACCACCTAACTAACTAACTACACCCCCTAACTAACTACACCACCTAACTAACTACACCACCTAACTAACTAACTAACTACACCACCTAACTAACTACACCACCTAACTAACTAACTACACCACCTAACTAACTAACTACACCACCTAACTAACTAACTAACACCACCTAACTAACTAACTACACCACCTAAATAACTAACTACACCACCTAACTAACTAACTACACCACCTAACCGCTGAGGTTGTGTTTCATTATGGACATGTCTACTGAGAACAGAGTAACCTAACTAACTGAGAACTTAACTAACTACCCCACCTGGTTAAATAAGGTAAACCACCTAATTATTTTTAACTAACCACCTAACTAACTAACATCAACTAACTTACACCACCATAACCGATTGAGGTTGTGTTTCCTTATGCACAATGTCTACTAGAACTTAATCCCTCCTCCTTATGCATCAATCAGCTCCCACCTAGCTTCATATCCCTCCTCCTTATGCATCAATCAGCTCCCACCTAGCTTCATATCCCTCCCCTCTCCTCCTTATGCATCAATCAGCTCCCACCTAGCTTCATATCCCTCCCCCTTATGCATCAATCAGCTCCCACCTAGCTTCATATCCCTCCTCCTTATGCATCAATCAGCTCCCACCTAGCTTCATATCCCTCCTCCTTATGCATCAATCAGCTCCCACCTATATCCCTTCATAACCCTCCTCTACCTTATGCATCAATCAGCTCCCACCTAGCTTCATATCCCTCCTCCTTATGCATCAATCAGCTCCCCCCTAGCTTCATATCCCTCCTCCTTATGCATCAATCAGCTCCCACCTAGCTTCATATCCCTCCTCCTTATGCATCAATCAGCTCCCACCTAGCTTCATATCCCTCCTCCTTATGCATCAATCAGCTCCCACCTAGCTTCATATCCCTCCTCCTTATGCATCAATCAGATCCCACCTAGCTTCATAACCCTCCCTCTACCTTATGCATCAATCAGCTCCCACCTAGCTTCATATCCCTCCTCCTGATGCATCAATCAGCTCCCACCTAGCTTCATATCCCTCCTCCTTATGCATCAATCAGCTCCCACCTAGCTTCATAACCCTCCTCCTTATGCATCAATCAGCTCCCACCTAGCTTCATAACCCTCCCTCTACCTTATGCATCAATCAGCTCCCACCTAGCTTCATATCTCTCCTCCTTATGCATCAATCAGCTCCCACCTAGCCATATCTCTCCTCCTTATGCATGAATCAGCTCCCACCTAGCTCATATCCCTCCTCCTTATGCATCAATCAGCTCCCACCTAGCTTCATATCCCTCCCCTCTTCTCCTTATGCATCAATCAGCTCCCACCTAGCTTCATATCCCTCCTCCTTATGCATCAATCAGCTCCCACCTAGCTTCATATCCCTCCTCCTGATGCATCAATCAGCTCCCACCTAGCTTCATATCCCTCCCCTCTCCTCCTTATGCATCAATCAGCTCCCACCTAGCTTCATATCCCTCCTCCTTATGCATCAATCAGCTCCCACCTAGCTTCATCCCTCCTCCTTATGCATCAATCAGCTCCCACCTAGCTTCATATCCCTCTCCTTATGCATCAATCAGCTCCCACCTAGCTTCATATCCCTCCTCCTTATGCATCAATCAGCTCCCACCTAGCTTCATATCCCTCCTCCTTATGCATCAATCAGCTCCCACCTAGCTTCATATCCCTCCTCCTTATGCATCAATCAGCTCCCACCTAGCTTCATATTCCTCCTCCTTATGCATCAATCAGCTCCCACCTAGCTTCATAACCCTCCTCTCTCCTTCCATTCCCACCCCTCCCCACCTCCATCCTCCCCTTCCACAGAGCCTGCCTCGTGGTCTAACACGGTGAAGCATTGTATTGTAACCCTGTGTAAGAGCGGGCGTGTTTCACTCAGTGTACAACTCCCAACATCCCAGAGAACTACTTCTCCACCAATTACCCTCATTGTACAGGAAGACACAATGAGGGAGCCCAGAGCAGAGCAGATGACACTTACAGACTATAACAAAGCTGAGCATCGCTACAATGGAGACCAGGCAAGACACAGACAGAATATGGGAGAGAGAGAGAGCGAGAGAAGAGAGACAGAATATGGAGAGAGAAGAGAGGAGAGAGAGAGAGAATAGAGAGAGAGCGAGAGAATAGAGAGAGAGAGAATAGAGAGAATAGAGAGACAGAATATGGAGAGAGAGAATAGAGACAGAATATGGAGAGAGAGAATAGAGAGACAGAATATGGAGAGAGAATAGAGAGACAGAATATGGAGAGAGAATAGAGACAGAATATGGAGAGCGAGAGAGAATAGAGAGACAGAATAGAGAGACAGAATAGGGAGAGAGAGTGAATAGAGAGACAGAATATGGAGAGAGAGAATAGAGAGACAGAATATGGAGAGAGAATAGAGAGACAGAATATGGAGAGAGAATAGAGACAGAATATGGAGAGCGAGAGAGAATAGAGAGACAGAATAGAGAGACAGAATAGGGAGAGAGTGAATAGAGAGACAGAATATGGAGAGAGAGAATAGAGAGAGAATAGAGAGACAGAATATGGAGACAGAATAGGGAGAGAGAGTGAATAGAGAGACAGAATAGAGAGACAGAATAGAGAGACAGAATAGGGAGAGAGAGTGAATAGAGAGACAGAATATGGAGAGAGAGAATAGAGAGAGAATAGAGAGACAGAATATGGAGAGAGAGAATAGAGAGAGAATAGAGAGAGAATAGAGAGAGAATAGAGAGACAGAATATGGAGAGAGAGAATAGAGAGACAGAATATGGAGAGAGAGAATAGAGAGACAGAATATGGAGAGAGAGAATAGAGAGACAGAATATGGAGAGAGAGAATAGAGAGACAGAATATGGAGAGAGAATAGAGAGAGAATAGAGAGACAGAATATGGGGAGAGAGAATAGAGAGAGAATAGAGAGACAGAATATGGAGAGAGAGAATAGAGAGACAGAATATGGGGAGAGAGAATAGAGAGAGAATAGAGAGACAGAATATGGAGAGAGAGAATAGAGAGAGAATAGAGAGACAGAATATGGAGAGAGAATAGAGAGAGAATAGAGAGAATAGAGACAGAATATGGAGAGAGAGAATAGAGAGACAGAATATGGAGAGAGAGAATAGAGAGACAGAATATGGGGAGAGAGAATAGAGAGAGAATAGAGAGACAGAATATGGAGAGAGAATAGAGTGAGAATAGAGAGAGAGAATATGGAGAGAGAGAATAGAGAGACATAATATGGAGAGAGAGAATAGAGAGACAGAATATGGAGAGAGAGAATAGAGAGAGAATAGAGAGACAGAATATGGAGAGAGAGAGAGAATAGAGAGAGAGAATAGAGAGACAGAATATGGAGAGAGAGAATAGAGAGACAGAATATGGAGAGAGAGAATAGAGAGACAGAATATGGAGAGAGAGAATAGAGAGAGAATAGAGAGACAGAATAGAGAGACAGAATAGGGAGAGAGAGTGAATAGAGAGACATAATATGGAGAGAGAATGGAGAGAGAATAGAGAGAGAGAATATGGAGAGAGAGAATAGAGAGACAGAATATGGAGAGAGAGAATAGAGAGACAGAATATGGAGAGAGAGAATAGAGAGAGAATAGAGAGACAGAATATGGAGAGAATAGAGAGACAGAATATGGAGAGAATAGAGAGACAGAATATGGAGAGAGAGAATAGAGAGACAGAATATGGAGAGAGAGAATAGAGAGAGAGAGAATAGAGAGAGAGAGAATAGAGAGCGAGAGAATAGAGAGAGAGAATAGAGAGAGAATAGAGAGACAGAATATGGAGAGAGAGAATAGAGAGACAGAATATGGAGAGAGAGAATAGAGAGACAGAATATGGAGAGAGAGAATAGAGAGAGAATAGAGAGACAGAATATGGAGAGAGAATAGAGAGACAGAATATGGAGAGAGAGAATAGAGAGAGAATAGAGAGACAGAATATGGAGAGAGAGAATAGAGAGAGAATAGAGAGACAGAATATGGAGAGAGAGAATAGAGAGAGAATAGAGAGACAGAATATGGAGAGAGAGAATAGAGAGAGAGAGAATAGAGAGACAGAATATAGAGAGAGAGAATATGGAGAGAGAGAATAGAGAGAGAATAGAGAGACAGAATATGGAGAGAGAGAATAGAGAGACAGAATATGGAGAGAGAGAATAGAGAGAGAATAGAGAGAGAGAATATGGAGAGAGAATAGAGAGACAGAATATGGAGAGAGAGAATAGAGAGACAGAATATGGAGAGAGAGAATAGAGAGACAGAATATGGAGAGAGAGAATAGAGAGAGAATAGAGAGACAGAATATGGAGAGAGAGAATAGAGAGACAGAATATGGAGAGAGAGAATAGAGAGAGAATAGAGAGACAGAATATGGAGAGAGAGAATAGAGAGACAGAATATGGAGAGAGAGAATAGAGAGACAGAATATGGAGAGAGAGAATAGAGAGACAGAATATGGAGAGAGAGAATAGAGAGACAGAATATGGAGAGAGAGAATAGAGAGACAGAATATGGAGAGAGAGAATAGAGAGAGAATAGAGACAGAATATGGAGAGAGAGAATAGAGAGAGAATAGAGAGACAGAATATGGAGAGAGAATAGAGAGAGAATAGAGAGAGAGAGAATAGAGAGACAGAATAGAGAGACAGAATATGGAGAGAGAGAATAGAGAGAGAATAGAGAGACAGAATATGGAGAGAGAGAATAGAGAGACAGAATATGGAGAGAGAGAATAGAGAGAGAATAGAGAGACAGAATATGGAGAGAGAGAATAGAGAGAGAATAGAGAGACAGAATATGGAGAGAGAATAGAGAGACAGAATATGGAGAGAGAGAATAGAGAGAATAGAGAGAGAATAGAGAGACAGAATATGGAGAGAGAGAATAGAGAGACAGAATATGGAGAGAGAGAATAGAGAGACAGAATATGGAGAGAGAGAATAGAGAGACAGAATATGGAGAGAGAGAATAGAGAGAGAATAGAGAGACAGAATATGGAGAGAGAGAGAATAGAGAGAGAATAGAGAGACAGAATATGGAGAGAGAGAGAATAGAGAGAGAGAATAGAGAGACAGAATATGGAGAGAGTGAATAGAGAGAGAATAGAGAGACAGAATATGGAGAGAGAGAATAGAGAGAGAATAGAGAGACAGAATATGGAGAGAGAATAGAGAGAGAATAGAGAGACAGAATAGGGAGAGAGAGAATAGAGAGACAGAATATGGAGAGAGAGAGAATAGAGAGAGAATAGAGAGACAGAATATGGAGAGAGAGAATAGAGAGACAGAATATGGAGAGAGAGAATAGAGAGACAGAATATGGAGAGAGAGAATAGAGAGACAGAATATGGAGAGAGAGAATAGAGAGAGAATAGAGAGACAGAATATGGAGAGAGAGAATAGAGAGATAATAGAGAGACAGAATATGGAGAGAGAATAGAGAGACAGAATATGGAGAGAGAGAATAGAGAGAGAGAGAATAGAGAGAGAATAGAGAGAGAGAATAGAGAGAGAATAGAGAGACAGAATATGGAGAGAGAGAATAGAGAGACAGAATATGGAGAGAGAGAATAGAGAGACAGAATATGGAGAGAATAGAGAGAGAATAGAGAGAGAATAGAGAGAGAATAGAGAGACAGAATATGGAGAGAGAGAGAATAGAGAGAGAGAATAGAGAGACAGAATAGGGAGAGAGAGAATAGAGAGACAGAATATGGAGAGAGAGAGAATAGAGAGAGAATAGAGAGACAGAATATGGAGAGAGAGAATAGAGAGACAGAATATGGAGAGAGAGAATAGAGAGAGAGAATAGAGAGACAGAATAGAGAGACAGAATATGGAGAGAGAATAGAGTGAGAATAGAGAGAGAGAATATGGAGAGAGAGAATAGAGAGACAGAATATGGAGAGAGAGAATAGAGTGAGAATAGAGAGAGAGAATATGGAGAGAGAGAATAGAGAGAGAGAGAATAGAGAGAGAATAGAGAGAGAGAATAGAGAGAGAATATGGAGAGAGAGAATAGAGAGACAGAATATGGAGAGAGAGAATAGAGAGACAGAATATGGAGAGAATAGAGAGACAGAATATGGAGAGAGAGAGCGACTGGGGTTTGGAGGATAGAAGTAAGACCCTGTGGGGGAAACATCCACATAATTCATAGTGTTTAGAGGTATTAGAAGGCTTCTTCACTGATACAACAAGTCTGACAGGATACTGCTCCAGATACAATAAATGACTATGAAGTATTGATCTCTCGGTGTTGATCTCTCGGTATTGATCTCTCAGTATTGATCTCTCAGTATTTCGTATATAAGCATCAGGTCTGATCCCATCTCGTCGGTTGTTCGGTCGCTACTCTGTTGATCGGCAGAGATTTTATTTTTTTAGTTGATCGGTAGCAAAATTTATTATACCGCTCAACTAAAAAATAACAAATCTCAGCCGACCCGACTCATCGTATTTCTGATCGTCTTAACACCATCGCTGCGGTTTCCCGGCAACCCAGGCTCCTTACACAGACCAAAACGCCCACTGATGTTCTTCTTCTCCACAGTAAGTCTGGATCTGAGTAACTCCCTGAGTAACACATTCTAACCGTTCTGATTGGTCCCAGACGCCGATGGGGCGGGACAGAGCCAGAACACTGATGTTAGTTTCTTCTCCACAGTAAGTCTGGATCTGAGTAACTCCCTGAGTAACACATTCTAAGCGTTCTGATTGGTCCCAGACGCCGATGGGGCGGGACAGAGCCAGAACACGTGGGGCTAAAGCTGGGTTTTTTTTCTTCTAGAATTCGTCATTGGCTTTGACACTCTGATTTTCAAGATACTCTGATTTGGTTAGAGATGATCCACTCGCTGATGATGTTCTTTTTGTACAACACCCCTTTAAATGTTGACGTCGCCACAAACTACTTCAGTTCAACGACGGTAGACTGAAGTTGACACAGAGGAGCGAGGGAGGGAGCGAGGGAGCGAGCGAGGGAGCGAGCGAGGGAGGGAGCGAGGGAGGGAGCGAGGGAGGGAGGGAGCGAGCGAGGGAGGGAGGGAGGGAGGGAGGGAGGGAGGGAGCGAGCGAGCGAGGGAGCGAGCGAGGGAGGGAGCGAGCGAGGGAGGGAGGGAGGGAGCGAGGGAGGGAGCGAGAGAGGGAGCGAGAGAGGGAGCGAGCGAGAGAGGGAGCGAGCGAGAGAGGGAGCGAGCGAGAGAGGGAGCGAGCGAGAGAGGGAGGGAGCGAGCGAGGAGAGGGAGCGAGCGAGGGAGGGAGGAGCGAGGGAGGGAGCGAGGGAGGAGCGAGGGAAGGAGCGAGGGAAGGAGCGAGGGAAGGAGCGAGGGAGGGAGCGAGGGAGGGAGCGAGGGAGGGAGCGAGGGAGGGAGCGAGGAGGGAGGAGCGAGGGAGGGAGGGAGCGAGGGAGGGAGCGAGGGAGGGAGGAGCGAGGGAGGGAGCGAGGGAGGAGCGAGGGAGCGAGGGAGGGAGGAGCGAGGGAAGGAGCGAGGGAGGGAGCGAGGGAGGGAGCGAGGGAGGGAGCGAGGGAGGGAGCGAGGGAGGGAGCGAGGGAGGGAGCGAGGGAGGGAGCGAGGGAGGGAGCGAGGGGAGGGAGGAGGGGAGGGGAGCGAGGGAGGGAGCGGGGGAGGGAGGGAGCGAGGGAGGGAGTACAACACCCTTTATACAACACGGCAGAGTGAAGTTGACTCAGAGCAGAGGGAGAATTCAGTTTAAGTCGTCAGGTAAAAGAGCTGTGAAGCTTCTCGATGAAAATGCCGTCTTCACCTCAAAAGAGCAAGAAAACAAAGTCTGTTTTTTACATCCACATTGAAATGTATTAGAAAAATCGTTCCAGCTTTACCCTTTGGCGTGAAAAGGGGAAGCATGTAACGCTCTGATTCAGTGGAAACATCACAAAATACCTGACGACTTCATATCCCTTCTGGAAATACAGCTGTGTCTGTCCAGAGCTCACTGGCACAGGAAACTAAGGGCCCAGAATATTTGATACAATGTTGCAAGCTTTGCTAGCCCTGCTGAACCCAGTTGATACAATGTTGCAAGCTTTGCTAGCCCTGCTGAACCCAGTTGATACAATGTTGCAAGCTTTGCTAGACCTGCCGAACCCAGTTGATACAATGTTGCAAGCTTTGCTAGACCTGCCAACCCAGTTGATACAATGTTGCAAGCTTTGCTAGCCCTGCCGAACCCAGTTGATACAATGTTGCAAGCTTTGCTAGCCCTGCCAAACCCAGTTGATACAATGTTGCAAGCTTTGCTAGCCCTGCCGAACCCAGTTGATACAATGTTGCAAGCTTTGCTGGACCTGCCGAACCCAGTTGATACAATGTTGCAAGCTTTGCTAGCCCTGCCGAACCCAGTTGATACAATGTTGCAAGCTTTGCTAGCCCTGCCGAACCCAGTTGATACAATGTTGCAAGCTTTGCTAGCCCTGCCGAACCCAGTTGATACAATGTTGCAAGCTTTGCTAGCCCTGCCGAACCCAGTTGATACAATGTTGCAAGCTTTGCTAGCCCTGCCGAACCCAGTTGATACAATGTTGCAAGCTTTGCTAGCCCTGCCGAACCCAGTTGATACAATGTTGCAAGCTTTGCTAGCCCTGCCAAACCCAGTTGATACAATGTTGCAAGCTTTGCTAGCCCTGCCAAACCCAGTTGATACAATGTTGCAAGTTTTGCTAGCCCTGCCGAACCCAGTTGATACAATGTTGCAAGCTTTGCTAGACCTGCCGAACCCAGTTGATACAATGTTGCAAGCTTTGCTAGCCCTGCCGAACCCAGTTGATACAATGTTGCAAGCTTTGCTAGCCCTGCCAAACCCAGTTGATACAATGTTGCAAGCTTTGCTAGCCCTGCCAACCCAGTTGATAAAATGTTGCAAGCTTTGCTAGCCCTGCTGAACCCAGTTGATACAATGTTGCAAGCTTTGCTAGACCTGCCGAACCCAGTTGATACAATGTTGCAAGCTTTGCTAGCCCTGCCGAACCCAGTTGATACAATGTTGCAAGCTTTGCTAGCCCTGCCAAACCCAGTTGATACAATGTTGCAAGCTTTGCTAGCCCTGCCAACCCAGTTGATACAATGTTGCAAGCTTTGCTAGCCCTGCCAACCCAGTTGATACAATGTTGCAAGCTTTGCTAGCCCTGCCAACCCAGTTGATACAATGTTGCAAGCTTTGCCAGCCCTGCCAACCCAGTTGACACAATATTGCAAGCTTTGCAAGCCCTGCCAACCCAGTTGATACAATGTTGCAAGCTTTGCTAGCCCTGCCAACCCAGTTGATACAATGTTGCAAGCTTTGCTAGCCCTGCCGAACCCAGTTGATACAATGTTGCAAGCTTTGCTAGCCCTGCCGAACCCAGTTGATACAATGTTGCAAGCTTTGCTAGCCCTGCCGAACCCAGTTGATACAATGTTGCAAGCTTTGCTAGCCCTGCCGAACCCAGTTGATACAATGTTGCAAGCTTTGCTAGCGTGAGCTTCATGGCCGAACCCAGTTGATACAATGTTGCAAGCTTTGCTAGCCCTGCCGAACCCAGTTGATACAATGTTGCAAGCTTTGCTAGCCCTGCCGAACCCAGTTGATACAATGTTGCAAGCTTTGCTAGCCCTGCCGAACCCAGTTGATACAATGTTGCAAGATTTGCTAGCCCTGCCGAACCCAGTTGATACAATGTTGCAAGCTTTGCTAGCCCTGCCGAACCCAGTTGATACAATGTTGCAAGCTTTGCGAGCCCTGCCGAACCCAGTTGATACAATGTTGCAAGCTTTGCGAGCCCTGCCGAACCCAGTTGATACAATGTTGCAAGCTTTGCGAGCCCTGCCGAACCCAGTTGATACAATGTTGCAAGCTTTGCGAGCCCTGCCGAACCCAGTTGATACAATGTTGCAAGCTTTGCTAGCCCTGCCGAACCCAGTTGATACAATGTTGCAAGCTTTGCTAGCCCTGCCGAACCCAGTTGATACAATGTTGCAAGCTTTGCCGAACCCAGTTGATACAATGTTGCAAGCTTTGCTAGCCCTGCCGAACCCAGTTGATACAATGTTGCAAGCTTTGCTAGCCCTGCCGAACCCAGTTGATACAATGTTGCAAGCTTTGCTAGCCCTGCCGAACCCAGTTGATACAATGTTGCAAGCTTTGCTAGCCCTGCCGAACCCAGTTGATACAATGTTGCAAGCTTTGCTAGCCCTGCCAACCCAGTTGATACAATGTTGCAAGCTTTGCTAGCCCTGCCAACCCAGTTGATACAATGTTGCAAGCTTTGCTTGCCCTGCCAACCCAGTTGATACAATGTTGCAAGCTTTGCTAGCCCTGCCAACCCAGTTGACACAATGTTGCAAGCTTTGCAAGCCCTGCCAACCCAGTTGATACAATGTTGCAAGCTTTGCTAGCCCTGCCAACCCAGTTGATACAATGTTGCAAGCTTTGCTAGCCCTGCCAACCCGGTTGATACAATGTTGCAAGCTTTGCTAGCGTGAGCTTCATGCCGAACCCAGTCGATAGTTGATACAATGTTGCAAGTTTTGCTAGCGTGAGCTTCATGGCCGAACCCAGTTGATACAATGTTGCAAGTTTTGCTAACGTGAGCTTCATGGCCGAACCCAGTTGATGGTTGATACAATGTTGCAAGCTTTGCTAGCGTGAGCTTCATGGCCAACCCAGTTGATACAAGCTACATGTTATTTTATTAATGTTATTTTCCATTGTAGTATATCTGAGTGTAGTCTAGTCAGTGTAGTCTAGGGCAGTGTAGTATATCTGAGTATAGTCTAGTCTGTGTAGTCTAGTCAGTGTAGTATATCTGAGTGTAGTCTAGGTCTGTGTAGTATATCTGAGTGTAGTCTAGTCAGTGTAGTATATCTGAGTGTAGAACAGGGCTCCGGGCAGCCGAGCGGAAATGGGGGAACAGGGCTCCGGGCAGCCGAGCGGAAATGGAGGAAAACTCGCCTCCCTGCGGACCTGGCATCCTTTCACTCCCTCCTTTCTACATTTTCCTCCTCTGTCTCTGCTGCTAAAGCCACTTTCTACCATTCTAAATTCCAAGCATCTGCCTCTAACCCTAGGAAGCTCTTTGCCACCTTCTCCTCCCTCCTGAATCCTCCTCCCCCCCCCCCTCCTCCCTCTCTGCAGATGACTTCGTCAACCATTTTGAAAAGAAGGTCGATGACATCCGATCCTCGTTTGCTAAGTCAAACGACACCGCTGGTTCTGCTCACACTGCCCTACCCTATGCTCTGACCTCTTTCTCCCCTCTCTCTCCAGATGAAATCTCGCGTCTTGTGACGGCCGGCCGCCCAACAACCTGCCCGCTTGACCCTATCCCCTCCTCTCTTCTCCAGACCATTTCCGGAGACCTTCTCCCTTACCTCACCTCGCTCATCAACTCATCCCTGACCGCTGGCTACGTCCCTCCCGTCTTCAAGAGAGCGAGAGTTGCACCCCTTGAAAAAAAACCTACACTCGATCCCTCCGATGTCAACAACTACAGACCAGTATCCCTTCTCTCTTTTCTCTCCAAAACTCTTGAGCGTGCCGTCCTTGGCCAGCTCTACCGCTATCTCTCTCAGAATGACCTTCTTGATCCAAATCAGTCAGGTTTCAAGACTAGTCATTCAACTGAGACTGCTCTTCTCTGTATCACGGAGGCGCTCCGCACTGCTAAAGCTAACTCTCTCTCCTCTGCTCTCATCCTTCTAGACCTATCGGCTGCCTTCGATACTGTGAACCATCAGATCCTCCTCTCCACCCTCTCCGAGTTGGGCATCTCCGGCGCGGCCCACGCTTGGATTGCGTCCTACCTGACAGGTCGCTCCTACCAGGTGGCGTGGCGAGAATCTGTCTCCTCACCACGCGCTCTCACCACTGGTGTCCGCCAGGGCTCTGTTCTAGGCCCTCTCCTATTCTCGCTATACACCAAGTCACTTGGCTCTGTCATAACCTCACATGGTCTCTCCTATCATTGCTATGCAGACGACACACAATTAATCTTCTCCTTTCCCCCTTCTGATGACCAGGTGGCGAATCGCATCTCTGCATGTCTGGCAGACATATCAGTGTGGATGACGGATCACCACCTCAAGCTGAACCTCAGCAAGACGGAGCTCCTCTTCCTCCCGGGAAGGACTGCCCGTTCCATGATCTCGCCATCACGGTTGACAACTCCATTGTGTCCTCCTCCCAGAGCGCTAAGAACCTTGGCGTGATCCTGGACAACACCCTGACGTTCTCAACTAACATCAAGGCGGTGTCCCGTTCCTGTAGGTTCATGCTCTACAACATCCGCAGAGTACGACCCTGCCTCACACAGGAAGCGGCGCAGGTCCTAATCCAGGCACTTGTCATCTCCCGTCTTGACTACTGCAACTCGCTATTGGCTGGGCTCCCTGCCTGTTCCATTAAACCCCTACAACTCATCCAGAACGCCGCAGCCCGTCTGGTGTTCAACCTTCCCAAGTTCTCTCACGTCACCCCGCTCCTCCGCTCTCTCCACTGGCTTCCAGTTGAAGCTCGCATCCGCTACAAGACCATGGTGCTCGCCACGGAGCTGTGAGGGGAACGGCACCTCAGTACCTCCAGGCCCTGATCAGGCCCTACACCCAAACAAGGGCACTGCGTTCATCCACCTCTGGCCTGCTCGCCTCCCTACCACTGAGGAAGTACAGTTCCCGCTCAGCCCAGTCAAAACTGTTCGCTGCTCTGGCCCCCAATGGTGGAACAAACTCCCTCACGACGCCAGGACAGCGGAGTCAATCACCACCTTCCGGAGACACCTGAAACCCCACCTCTTCAAGGAATACCTAGGATAGGGTAAGTAAGGGTAAGTAATCCTTCTCACCCCCCTTCTCTCCCCCAACAAGATTTAGATGCAAGTGGCTGTTCCACTGGTTGTCATAGGTGTTTGCACCAATTTGTAAGTCGCTCTGGATAAGAGCGTCTGCTAAATGACTTAAATGTAAATGTAAATGTAGTCTAGTCTGTGTAGTATATCTGAGTGTAGTCTAGTCAGTGTAGTCTAGTCAGTGTAGTCTAGTCAGTGTAGTATATCTGAGTGTAGTCTAGGTCAGTGTAGTATATCTGAGTGTAGTCTAGGTCAGTGCAGTATATCTGAGTGTGGTCTGGGGCAGTGTAGTATATCTGAGTGTAGTCTAGGGCAGTGTAGTATATCTGAGTGTAGTCTAGGGCAGTGTAGTATATCTGAGTGTAGTCTAGGGCAGTGTAGTATATCTGAGTGTAGTCTAGGGCAGTGTAGTATATCTGAGTGTAGTCTAGGTCAGTGTAGTATATCTGAGTGTAGTCTAGGTCAGTGTAGTATATCTGAGTGTAGTCTAGGGCAGTGTAGTATATCTGAGTGTAGTCTAGGGCAGTGTAGTATATCTGAGTGTAGTCTAGGTCAGTGTAGTATATCTGAGTGTAGTCTAGGTCAGTGTAGTATATCTGAGTGTAGTCTAGTCAGTGTAGTATATCTGAGTGTAGTCTAGGTCAGTGTAGTGTATCTGAGTGTAGTCTAGGTCAGTGTAGTATATCTGAGTGTAGTCTAGTCAGTGTAGTCTAGGTCAGTGTAGTATATCCGAGTGTAGTCTAGGTCAGTGTAGAATATCTGAGTGTAGTCTAGTCAGTGTAGTATATCTGAGTGTAGTCTAGTCAGTGTAGTCTAGTCAGTGTAGTCTAGGTCAGTGTAGTATATTTGAGTGTAGTCTAGGTCAGTGTAGAATATCTGAGTGTAGTCTAGGTCAGTGTAGTATATCTGAGTGTAGTCTAGGTCAGTGTAGTGTATCTGAGTGTAGTCTAGTCAGTGTAGTATATCTGAGTGTAGTCTAGGTCAGTGTAGTGTATCTGAGTGTAGTCTAGGTCAGTGTAGAATATCTGAGTGTAGTCTAGTCAGTGTAGTCTAGTCAGTGTAGTCTAGGTCAGTGTAGTATATCTGAGTGTAGTCTAGGTCAGTGTAGAATATCTGAGTGTAGTCTAGTCAGTGTAGTATATCTGAGTGTAGTCTAGGTCAGTGTAGTATATCTGAGTGTAGTCTAGGTCAGTGTAGTATATCTGAGTGTAGTCTAGGTCAGTGTAGTACATCTGAGTGTAGTCTAGTCAGTGTAGTATATCTGAGTGTAGTCTAGGTCAGTGTAGTATATCTGAGTGTAGTCTAGGTCAGTGTAGTATATCTGAGTGTAGTCTAGTCAGTGTAGTATATCTGAGTGTAGTCTAGTCAGACTCAAACCTCCCATTGTCTCTGAGAACAGAACAGATCTCTCATTGGGATGCACAGCTTGGGTCATTACCACACATCCTATTACCGTACCTGCCTCGTCATTATGAGATAAAGAATTTATCAGAAGTGCTGAAATGGAAAATCAACACAAAAAAAGGATGTAAAGTTGTTTTTCTTCTCATTCCTCTCCATAGAAAGTGATTGGTTTTCCATCAGAGGCTTTTAGTGGCAAACTGCTCACCCCTGGAAGTGGATGTGAGCGAGATCATCATGCCCCGGTGAATCCAAGACGAGGTCGTCATGCCCCGGTGAATCTAAGACGAGGCCGTCACGCCCCGGTGAATCTAAGACGAGATCATCACGCCCTGGTGAATCTAAGACGAGGTCATCATGCCCCGGTGAATCTAAGACGAGATCATCACGCCCTGGTGAATCTAAGATGAGATCATCACGCCCCGGTGAATCTAAGACGAGATCATCACGCCCCGGTGAATCTAAGACGAGATCATCACGCCCTGGTGAATCTAAGACGAGATCATCACGCCCCGGTGAATCTAAGACGAGATCATCACGCCCTGGTGAATCTAAGACGAGATCATCACGCCCCGGTGAATCTAAGACGAGATCATCACGCCCCGGTGAATCTAAGACGAGGTCATCATGCCCCGGCGAATCTAAGACGAGGTCATCATGCCCCGGCGAATCTAAGACGAGGCCGTCACGCCCTGGTGAATCTAAGACGAGGCCGTCACGCCCTGGTGAATCTAAGACGAGGCCGTCACGCCCCGGTGAATCCAAGACGAGGTCAACATGCCCTGGTGAATCTAAGACGAGGTCAACATGCCCTGGTGAATCTAAGACGAGGTCAACATGCCCTGGTGAATCTAAGACGAGGTCAACATGCCCTGGTGAATCTAAGACGAGGTCATCATGCCCCGGTGAATCTAAGACGAGGTCAACATGCCCTGGTGAATCTAAGACGAGGTCAACATGCCCTGGTGAATCTAAGACGAGGCCGCCATGCCCTGGTGAATCCAAGACGAGGTCGGGTGAATCTAAGACGAGGTCAACATGCCCTGGTGAATCTAAGACGAGGCCGTCATGCCCTGGTGAATCCAAGACGAGGTCGGGTGAATCTAAGACGAGGCCGTCATGCCCCGGTGAATCTAAGACGAGGTCATCACGCCCTGGCGAATCTAAGACGAGGTCATCACGCCCCGGTGAATCTAAGACGAGGTCAACATGCCCTGGTGAATCTAAGACGAGGTCGGGTGAATCTAAGACGAGGTCGTGTGAATCTAAGACGAGGTCGTCACGCCCCGGTGAATCTAAGACGAGGTCGTCACGCCCCGGTGAATCTAAGACGAGGTCAACATGCCCTGGTGAATCTAAGACGAGGCCGTCACGCCCCGGTGAATCTAAGACGAGGTCGGGTGAATCTAAGACGAGGTCGTCACGCCCGGTGAATCTAAGACGAGGTCGTCACGCCCCGGTGAATCTAAGACGAGGTCATCATGCCCCGGTGAATCTAAGATGAGGTCAGCGAGAGAGGGAAAGAAAGGGAACAACTAAATAAACCCTGCAAAAAGCAGCAGCAGTAGTCTGAGTAATGAAGCTGTGGCAGTAAATTGAACCGAAGGCCAAAGTTGTACTGTGTGTTTGAGTTGAGGTTCAGTCTGAGTAATGAAGCTGTGGGACTACAGGAGATCAGGCTTATAGCCACAGGGAGGAGCTTTGCACCGATACAGCCCAGCTTACCATCGTTTAAACAGGGGGGAGGAAACACTAGCATTTTCACTACCCTCGCAGGCAAAGGCAGAATGGGATTACCTGAACCGTCTAGGACTGAGTCCAAAATGGAAACCTATTCCCTACATAGTGACCGAACATGGGCCACTACACAGGGAGTAAGGAGACATTTGGGAGGACGACTAGGAGTCCTAACGCCAGGGAGGTAAGTCTGACACTTCAGAGGATAACACTAACAGACTGTCTGCAGAGGTATGATTCACAGGATAACAGACTGTCTGCAGAGGTATGATTCACAGGATAACACTAACAGACTGTCTGCAGAGGTATGATTCACAGGATAACACTAACAGACTGTCTGCAGAGGTATGATTCACAGGATAACACTAACAGACTGTCTGCAGAGGTATGATTCACAGGATAACAGACTGTCTGCAGAGGTATGATTCACAGGATAACAGACTGTCTGCAGCGATATGATTCACAGGATAACACTAACAGACTGTCTGCAGAGGTACGATTCACAGGATAACAGACTGTCTGCAGAGGTATGATTCACAGGATAACAGACTGTCTGCAGAGGTATGATTCACAGGATAACAGACTGTCTGCAGAGGTACGATTCACAGGATAACAGACTGTCTGCAGAGGTATGATTCACAGGATAACAGACTGTCTGCAGAGGTATGATTCACAGGATAACAGACTGTCTGCAGAGGTATGATTCACAGGATAACAGACTGTCTGCAGAGGTATGATTCACAGGATAACAGACTGTCTGCAGCGATATGATTCACAGGATTTGAAGTCGTCTGTTTTAAGGCGTTAGAACAGCTGGCTTGATAGTATTCATGAACAACACACAGGGTTAAATTAAAATGTTATAGACCCACAGAGACCAACACCTCTGACATCAAACTCAAATGAAGCCATCCCAGGCATCTCAAGCAGTAGTGTGTCCAAGCTGCTGTGGTCAAAAAGACTGCACTCTGAAGGGAATAGGCTACGATTTGGGACACAGGTCCTGTA
>NW_026287991.1:62500-74422 GCF_023373465.1 Oncorhynchus keta
GGAGGAGAGTGAGGAGGGAGGAGGGAGGAAGAGGGGGAGGAGGAGAGTGAAGGGGAGAGGAGAGTGAAGGGGGAGGAGGAGATTACAGAGGAGGAGAGTGAGGGGGAGGAGGAGAGTGAGGCAGGAGGAGGATGGAGAAGGGGAGGAGGGAGAGTGAAGGGGAGGAGGGAGAGTGAAGGGGGAGGAGGAGAGTGAAGGGGGAGGAGGAGAGTGAAGGGGAGGAGGAGAGTGAAGGGGAGTAACAGGAAGGATGTTGGGGTTTTATTATGGACAATACCAACACAGATGAAGCCTCTCTTTCACTGCAAAATCTGAGCGTCGACATTTCTAATCGTCCTATTTATTACAGGGCAGAAAGAGACAGGCAGACAGAGACAGGCAGACAGAGACAGGCAGACAGAGACAGGCAGACAGAGTCTGGCAGACAGAGTCTGGCAGACAGAGTCTGGCAGACAGAGTCTGGCAGACAGAGTCTGGCAGACAGAAACTGGCAGACAGAAACTGGCAGACAGAAACTGGCAGACAGAAACTGGCAGACAGAGACTGGCAGACAGGCAGGCAGAGACAGGCAGACAGACAGAGACAGGCAGACAGAGACAGGCAGACAGAGACTGGCAGACAGAGACAGGCAGACAGAGACTGGCAGACAGGCAGGCAGAGACAGGCAGACAGACAGAGACAGGCAGACAGACACTGGCAGACAGACACAGGCAGACAGACAGGCAGGCAGACAGAGACAGGCAGACAGACAGGCAGACAGACAGGGACAGACAGACAGGACAAAGACCATGCAGGCTGTAGAAGTGGAGACAGTATTACAATCTCCCCTTTTGTCTACAGGGATGAGATACTTCAGAAAGCCCTTAAGACAGACAGACAGGCAGGCAGACAGACAGAGACAGGCAGACAGACAGACAGGCAGACAGGCAGACACAGGCAGGACAAAGACCATGCAGGCTGTAGAAGTGGAGACAGTATTACAATCTCCCTTTAGTCTACAGGGATGAGATACTTCAGAAAGCCCTTAAGAAGACAGACAGGCAGGCAGACAGACAGAGACAGGCAGACAGACAAACAGACAGACAGGCAGACACAGGCAGGACAAAGACCATGCAGGCTGTAGAAGTGGAGACAGTATTACAATCTCCCCTTTAGTCTACAGGGATGAGATACTTCAGAAAGCCCTTAAGACAGATAGGCAGGCAGACAGACAGGGACAGGCAGACAGACAAACAGACAGACAGGCAGACACAGGCAGGACAAAGACCATGCAGGCTGTAGAAGTGGAGACAGTATTACAATCTCCCCTTTAGTCTACAGGGATGAGATACCTCAGAAAGCCCTTAAGACAGAGACAGACAGACAGACAGACAGGCAGACAGACACACAGGCAGGACAAAGACCATGCAGGCTGTAGAAGTGGAGACAGTATTACAATCTCCCCTTTAGTCTACAGGGATGAGATACCTCAGAAAGCCCTTAAGACAGAGACAGACAGACACAAAGCTATCAAAATGAAAATGGGCTTCCCAATGACCAACAACAACACATGACAAGTTTAGTCCCAAAACGGACACTCCTATTCCCCTTAGAAAGTGCACTACTTTCACTGGAAAGCATGCAGGAGATCACTGCAGGGATAAGGTTGCCATTTGGAATGCAACCAGAGGCCTTTGGCGGCCGATCACCTCAGAGAGAATGTTCTTTAACTGGTCATCGCTTCACATCTATCCTGCCGTCTGGAGGGTTAAACCCTTTCTCTCTTCGGGCATAATGACTTTTTGGGGAGAGGGGGGGGGCACCTGGTAGGTTTTAGAGGTGAGAAGGTTGAGTCTAGTAAATGCTGTTTTGATTACTTGGCCGGCGTCCCGTTGGTTCAGGGAATTAATGGCCCGGGCCAACAATGACCCCCGTCGTCTCCCGCTGGGCGCAGGGAAAAATACCCTATAGCACCCTATTCCCTATGTAGTGCACTACTTTAGACCAGAGCCCTATAGAACCCTATTCCCTATGTAGTGCACTACTTTAGACCAGAGCCCTATAGCACCCTATTCCCTATGTAGTGCACTACTTTAGACCAGAGCCCTATAGCACCCTATTCCCTATGTAGTGCACTACTTTAGACCAGAGCCCTATAGAACCCTATTCCCTATGTAGTGCACTACTTTAGACCAGAGCCCTATAGAACCCTATTCCCCTATGTAGTGCACTACTTTAGACCAGAGCCCTATGGAACCCTATTCCATATATAGTGCACTACTTTAGACCAGAGTCCTATAGAACCCTATTCCCTATATAGCGCACTACATTAGACCAGAGCCCTATAGAACCCTATTCCCTATATAGTGCACTACATTAGACCAGAGCCCTATAGAACCCTATTCCCTATATAGTGCACTACTTTAGACCAGAGCCCTAATGAACCATATTCCCTATATAGTGCACTACATTAGACCAGAGCCCTATAGAACCCTATTCCCTATATAGTGCACTACATTAGACCAGAGCCCTATAGAACCCTATTCCCTATATAGTGCACTACATTAGACCAGAGCCCTAATGAACCCTATTCCCTATATAGTGCACTACATTAGACCAGAGCCCTATAGAACCCTATTCCCTATATAGTGCACTACATTAGACCAGAGCCCTAATGAACCATATTCCCTATATAGTGCACTACATTAGACCAGAGCCCTATAGAACCCTATTCCCTATATAGTGCACTACATTAGACCAGAGCCCTATAGAACCCTATTCCCTATATAGTGCACTACTTTAGACCAGAGTCCTATAGAACCCTATTCCCTATATAGTGCACTACATTAGACCAGAGCCCTAATGAACCCTATTCCCTATATAGTGCACTACATTAGACCAGAGCCCTATAGAACCCTATTCCCTATATAGTGCACTACATTAGACCAGAGCCCTATAGAACCCTATTCCCTATATAGTGCACTACATTAGACCAGAGCCCTAATGAACCCTATTCCCTATATATTACACTACATTAGACCAGAGCCCTATAGAACCCTATTCCCTATATAGTGCACTACTTTAGACCAGAGCCCTATAGAACCCTATTCCCTATATAGTGCACTACATTAGACCAGAGCCCTAATGAACCATATTCCCTATATAGTGCACTACATTAGACCAGAGCCCTAATGAACCATATTCCCTATATAGTGCACTACTGTAGACCAGAGCCCTATAGAACCTTAAAAGTGGTCTACTGAGATGAGTCCACTTCCCATGCCATAGTGGAGATCTATATGCCTTATAGGAAATATAAGCACCATCTAATTTCCTTATTTTATTTGGTGTCCGTCTTTTCCATTCAGTTGGGTTTATTCGGCTCATGTGGACGCAAAGCCAAGAGAGTTTAGCTTTACTAGAATTTATTGTGATCAATATTCAGATCAAATTGCAAAGTGTCTCTGCTATGAACAGCCTAACAGGACTACAGCACTCTGCTATGAACAGCCTAACAGGACTACAGCACTCTGCTATGAACAGCCTTACAGCACTCTGCTATGAACAGCCTTACAGGACTACAGCACTCTGCTATGAACAGCCTTACAGCACTCTGCTATGAACAGCCTAACAGGACTACAGCACTCTGCTATGAACAGCCTTACAGCACTCTGCTATGAACAGCCTAACAGGACTACAGCACTCTGCTATGAACAGCCTTACAGGACTACAGCACTCTGCTATGAACAGCCTTACAGCACTCTGCTATGAACAGCCTTACAGGACTACAGCACTCTGCTATGAACAGCCTTACAGCACTCTGCTATGAACAGCCTAACAGGACTACAGCACTCTGCTAGAACAGCCTTACAGCACTCTGCTATGAACAGCCTAACAGGACTACAGCACTCTGCTATGAACAGCCTTACAGGACTACAGTACTCTGCTATGAACAGCCTTACAGGACTACAGGACTCTGCTATGAACAGCCTTACAGGACTGCAGTACTCTGCTATGAACAGCCTTACAGGACTCTGCAATGAACAGCCTTACAGGACTACAGGACTCAGCTATGAACAGCCTTACAGGACTACAGCACTCTGCTATGAACAGCCTTACAGGACTACAGTACTCTGCTAGAACAGCCTTACAGGACTACAGGACTCTTTATGAACAGCCTTACAGGACTGCAGTACTCTGCTATGAACAGCCTTACAGGACTCTGCAATGAACAGCCTTACAGGACTACAGGACTCAGCTATGAACAGCCTTACAGGACAGCACTCTGCTATGAACAGCCTTACAGGACTACAGCACTCTGCTATGAACAGCCTTACAGGACTACAGCACTCTGCTATGAACAGCCTTACAGCACTCTGCTATGAACAGCCTTACAGTACTACAGTACTCTGCTATGAACAGCCTAACAGGACTACAGCACTCTGCTATGAACAGCACTACAGCACTCTGCTATGAACAGCCTTACAGGACTACAGCACTCTGCTATGAACAGCCTTACAGCACTCTGCTATGAACAGCCTAACAGGACTACAGCACTCTGCTATGAACAGCCTTACAGGACTACAGCACTCTGCTATGAACAGCCTTACAGGACTACAGCACTCTGCTATGAACAGCCTAACAGGACTACAGCACTCTGCTATGAACAACCTTACAGGACTACAGCACTCTGCTATGAACAGCCTTACAGTACAGCACTCTGCTATGAACAGCCTAACAGGACTACAGCACTCTGCTATGAACAGCCTTACAGCACTACAGCACTCTGCATGAACAGCCTTACAGCACTCTGCTATGAACAGCCTAACAGGACTACAGCACTCTGCTATGAACAGCCTTACAGGACTACAGCACTCTGCTATGAACAGCCTAACAGCACTCTGCTATGAACAGCCTTACAGGACTACAGCACTCTGCTATGAACAGCCTAACAGGACTACAGCACTCTGCTATGAACAGCCTAACAGCACTCTGCTATGAACAGCCTTACAGGACTACAGCACTCTGCTATGAACAGCCTAACAGGACTACAGCACTCTGCTATGAACAGCCTTACAGTACTACAGCACTCTGCTATGAACAGCACTACAGCACTCTGCTATGAACAGCCTAACAGGACTACAGCACTCTGCTATGAACAGCCTTACAGGACTACAGCACTCTGCTATGAACAGCCTTACAGGACTACAGCACTCTGCTATGAACAGCCTAACAGGACTACAGCACTCTGCATGAACAGCCTTACAGCACTCTGCTATGAACAGCCTTACAGGACTACAGCACTCACTATGAACAGCCTTACAGGACTACAGCACTCTGCTATGAACAGCCTTACAGTACTACAGTACTCTGCTATGAACAGCCTTACAGGACTACATCACTCTGCTATGAACAGCCTTACAGTACTACAGCACTCTGCTATGAACAGCCTTACAGTACTACAGTACTCTGCTATGAACAGCCTGACAGGACTACATCACTCTGCTATGAACAGCCTTACAGCACTACAGCACTCTGCTATGAACAGCCTAACAGGACTACAGCACTCTGCTATGAACAGCCTAACAGGACTACAGCACTCTGCTATGAACAGCCTTACAGGACTACAGCACTCTGCTATGAACAGCCTTACAGGACTACAGCACTCTGCTATGAACAGCCTAACAGCACTCTGCTATGAACAGCCTTACAGGACTACAGCACTCTGCTATGAACAGCCTAACAGGACTACAGCACTCTGCTATGAACAGCCTTACAGTACTACAGCACTCTGCTATGAACAGCACTACAGCACTCTGCTATGAACAGCCTAACAGGACTACAGCACTCTGCTATGAACAGCCTTACAGGACTACAGCACTCTGCTATGAACAGCCTTACAGGACTACAGCACTCTGCTATGAACAGCCTTACAGGACTACAGCACTCTTATGAACAGCCTAACAGGACTACAGCACTCTGCTATGAACAGCCTTACAGGACTCTGCTATGAACAGCCTAACAGGACTACAGCACTCTGCTATGAACAGCCTTACAGCACTCTGCTATGAACAGCCTGACAGGACTACAGCACTCTGCTATGAACAGCCTTACAGTACTACAGCACTCTGCTATGAACAGCCTTACAGCACTCTGCTATGAACAGCCTTACAGGACTACAGCACTCTGCTATGAACAGCCTTACAGGACTACAGCACTCTGCTATGAACAGCCTTACAGCACTCTGCTATGAACAGCCTTACAGTACTACAGTACTCTGCTATGAACAGCCTGACAGGACTACATCACTCTGCTATGAACAGCCTTACAGCACTACAGCACTCTGCTATGAACAGCCTAACAGGACTACAGCACTCTGCTATGAACAGCCTTACAGGACTACAGCACTCTGCTATGAACAGCCTTACAGCACTCTGCTATGAACAGCCTAACAGGACTACAGCACTCTGCTATGAACAGCCTTACAGGACTACAGCACTCTGCTATGAACAGCCTAACAGCACTCTGCTATGAACAGCCTTACAGCACTCTGCTATGAACAGCCTAACAGGACTACAGCACTCTGCTATGAACAGCCTTACAGGACTACAGCACTCTGCTATGAACAGCCTTACAGGACTACAGCACTCTGCTATGAACAGCCTAACAGGACTACAGCACTCTGCTATGAACAACCTTACAGGACTACAGCACTCTGCTATGAACAACCTTACAGGACTACAGCACTCTGCTATGAACAGCCTTACAGTACAGCACTCTGCTATGAACAGCCTTACAGGACTACAGCACTCTGCTATGAACAGCCTTACAGCACTACAGCACTCTGCTATGAACAGCCTTACAGGACTACAGCACTCTGCTATGAACAGCCTTACAGGACTACAGCACTCTGCTATGAACAGCCTTACAGGACTACAGCACTCTGCTATGAACAGCCTAACAGCACTCTGCTATGAACAGCCTTACAGGACTACAGCACTCTGCTATGAACAGCCTAACAGGACTACAGCACTCTGCTATGAACAGCCTTACAGTACTACAGCACTCTGCTATGAACAGCACTACAGCACTCTGCTATGAACAGCCTAACAGGACTACAGCACTCTGCTATGAACAGCCTTACAGGACTACAGCACTCTGCTATGAACAGCCTAACAGCACTCTGCTATGAACAGCCTTACAGCACTCTGCTATGAACAGCCTAACAGGACTACAGCACTCTGCTATGAACAGCCTTACAGGACTACAGCACTCTGCTATGAACAGCCTAACAGGACTACAGCACTCTGCTATGAACAACCTTACAGGACTACAGCACTCTGCTATGAACAACCTTACAGGACTACAGCACTCTGCTATGAACAGCCTTACAGTACAGCACTCTGCTATGAACAGCCTTACAGTACAGCACTCTGCTATGAACAGCCTTACAGGACTACAGCACTCTGCTATGAACAGCCTTATAGCACTACAGCACTCTGCTATGAACAGCCTTACAGGACTACAGCACTCTGCTATGAACAGCCTTACAGGACTACAGCACTCTGCTATGAACAGCCTAACAGCACTCTGCTATGAACAGCCTTACAGGACTACAGCACTCTGCTATGAACAGCCTAACAGGACTACAGCACTCTGCTATGAACAGCCTTACAGTACTACAGCACTCTGCTATGAACAGCACTACAGCACTCTGCTATGAACAGCCTAACAGGACTACAGCACTCTGCTATGAACAGCCTTACAGGACTACAGCACTCTGCTATGAACAGCCTTACAGGACTACAGCACTCTGCTATGAACAGCCTTACAGGACTACAGCACTCTGCTATGAACAGCCTAACAGGAATACAGCACTCTGCTATGAACAGCCTTACAGGACTCTGCTATGAACAGCCTAACAGGACTACAGCACTCTGCTATGAACAGCCTTACAGCACTCTGCTATGAACAGCCTGACAGGACTACAGCACTCTGCTATGAACAGCCTTACAGTACTACAGCACTCTGCTATGAACAGCCTTACAGGACTACAGCACTCTGCTATGAACAGCCTTACAGGACTACAGCACTCTGCTATGAACAGCCTTACAGCACTCTGCTATTTGAACAGCCTTACAGTACTACAGTACTCTGCTATGAACAGCCTGACAGGACTACATCACTCTGCTATGAACAGCCTTACAGCACTACAGCACTCTGCTATGAACAGCCTAACAGGACTACAGCACTCTGCTATGAACAGCCTGACAGGACTACAGCACTCTGCTATGAACAGCCTTACAGGACTACAGCACTCTGCTATGAACAGCCTGACAGGACTACAGCACTCTGCTATGAACAGCCTTACAGGACTACAGCACTCTGCTATGAACAGCCTTACAGGACTACAGCACTCTGCTATGAACAGCCTTACAGGACTACAGCACTCTGCTATGAACAGCCTTACAGGACTACAGCACTCTGCTATGAACAGCCTGACAGGACTACAGCACTCTGCTATGAACAGCCTAACAGGACTACAGCACTCTGCTATGAACAGCCTAACAGGACTACAGCACTCTGCTATGAACAGCCTTACAGGACTACAGCACTCTGCTATGAACAGCCTTACAGGACTACAGCACTCTGCTATGAACAGCCTTACAGGACTACAGCACTCTGCTATATAGCATTATAAACAGACCAGGTACGAGTCTCCCAGGTAGACTTCCTTTATAGCAGGGTATTATAGCCATTATAAACAGATGAGACCAGGTACGAGTCTCCCAGGTAGACTTCCTTTATAGCAGAGCATTATAGCCATTATAAACAGACCAGGTACGAGTCTCCCAGGTAGACTTCCTTTATAGCAGAGCAATATAGCCATTATAAACAGACCAGGTTCGAGTCTCCCAGGTAGACTTCCTTTATAGCAGAGCAATATAGCCATTATAAAACAGATCAGAAGAGGAACGAGTCTCCCAGGTAGACTTCCTTTATAGCAGAGCATTATAGCCATTATAAACAGACCAGGTACGAGTCTCCCAGGTAGACTTCCTTTATAGCAGAGCAATATAGCCATTATAAACAGACCAGGTTCGAGTCTCCCAGGTAGACTTCCTTTATAGCAGAGCAATATAGCCATTATAAACAGAATAGACCAGGTACGAGTCTCCCAGGTAGACTTCCTTTACAGCAGAGCATTATAGCCATTATAAACAGACCAGGTACGAGTCTTCCAGGTAGACTTCCTTTACAGCAGAGCATTATAGCCATTATAAACAGACCAGGTACGAGTCTTCCAGGTAGACTTCCTTTACAGCAGAGCATTATAGCCATTATAAACAGACCAGGTACGAGTCTCCCAGGTAGACTTCCTTTATAGCAGAGCATTATAGCCATTATAAAACAGACCAGGTACGAGTCTCCCAGGTAGACTTCCTTTATAGCAGAGCATTATAGCCATTATAAACAGGCGAGGAACGAGACTCCCAGGTACGAGTCTCCCAGGTAGACTTCCTTTACAGCAGAGCATTATAGCCATTATAAACAGACCAGGTACGAGTCTCCCAGGTAGACTTCCTTTACAGCAGAGCATTATAGCCATTATAAAACAGACAAGGCGAGGAACGAGTCTCCCAGGTAGACGAGTTACAACAAAGAGCAGAGTACACACTTAAAGATGAACCATAGATTTCTATAGAAACAAATCATCACAGCAGTGGGACGAGACACAGTGATAAGAATTTAAAATGTCTTCGGGAATCACTCTGTTCACCTCCTATTTAATAAACTCAAACAAAGGACAGAGTGACAGAGTAGGTAGGGAAGGAGTTCCAAATGGCAACCTATTCCCTATATAGTGCACTAACAGGGCCAATAGGGCTCTGGTCTATAGTAGTGCACTATAATAGGAATAGGGAATAGGGGTCTCTATAGGACTCTGGTCTGGTCAGTAGTGCACTATATAGGGAATAGGGTTCTATAGGACTCTGGTCTAAAGTAGTGCACTACATAGGGAATAGGGTGCCATTTGGAAAACAGTGTTCTCAGAGAGGCGAGCCAGACGTGGCCACTGCGACTGGGGAGGGAATGAGGAGGAAGGGGGGTGTAAACATTTAAGATGCCCTGACCACCCAGAGTCCCACTAGGTAGAGGCACAAAGCCCCTTAATAATTACATGGGAAGAAAGAAATATATAAAATTAAGAACGAACTGAAAACACTGAGTAAAACCCCCTCTCCACAGCCGGGGAAATGACCCAGTGCAGCACAGCCACAACAGGGACAGAAACCCCCCTCCTCTCCACAGCCCGGGAAATGACCCAGTGCAGCACAGCCACAACAGGGACAGAACCCCCCCTCCACAGCCCTCCACAGCACAGCCCGGGGAAATGACCCAGTGCAGCACAGCCACAACAGGGACAGAAACCCCCCTCCTCCACAGCCCTGGGAAATGACCCAGTGCAGCACAGCCACAACAGGGACAGAACCCCCCTCTCCACAGCCCGGGAAATGACCCAGTGCAGCACAGCCACAACAGGGAAACCCCCCTCCTCCACAGCCCGGAACCAAATGACCCAGTGCAGCACAGCCACAACAGGGACAGAAAAATCCCCGACGGCACTTGGCTCTCAGTCTTCCTTCAGTTAGAGGTGTTGATCAGAAATTACATCGTTTTCGTGTCGCTCTCTGTTTCTAAAAAGAAAGAGACAGAAACACACTAAAACTGTGGCCAATTAATTCTGGGATCTGCCCGAGTCAGAGGGTTGACTGCAGTGCAGCTCACTGTATAATTGGGAAAGAGTTTTGTGAAGGAAAGGGAAGTTGGTAATGTTACGAGGAAAACATGACTGCTCACAACTAAATGAAGCCAAGAGGGAGCAAGATTCCTTAACAAAGCTAAAGTCAGACAGTCAGTCAGTTCGAAAAAATATATTTTACCTCATGCAATTCAATACAATACAGAGTGGGTCGGAGTCCACACAGTGGGTCGGAGTCACACAGTGGGTCGGAGTCCACACAGTGGGTCGGAGTCCACACAGTGGGTCGGAGTGCACACAGTGGGTCGGAGTCACACAGTGGGTCGGAGTCCACACAGTGGGTCGGAGTGCACACAGTGGGTCGGAGGCCCACACAGTGGGTCGGAGTCACACAGTGGGTCGGAGTCCGAGTCACACAGTGGGTCGGAGTCCGAGTCCCACACAGTGGGTCGGAGTCCGAGTCCACACAGTGGGTCACAGTGGAGTCGAGTCCACACAGTGGGTCGGAGTCCGAGTCCACAGTGGGTCGGAGTCCAGTCCACAGTGGGTGGAGTCCGAGTCACACAGTGGGGTCACGGAGTCCGAGTCCACACAGTGGGTCGGAGTCACGTGGGTCCACACAGTGGGTCGAGTCCGAGTCCACACAGTGGGTCGGAGTCAGAGTCCACACAGTGGGTCGGAGTCAGAGTCCACACAGTGGGTCGGAGTCAGAGTCCCACAGTGGGTCGGAGTCAGAGTCACACAGTGGGTCGGAGTCAGAGTCCACACAGTGGGTCGGAGTCAGAGTCCACACAGTGGGTTGGAGTCAGAGTCCACAGTGGGTCGGAGGAGTCAGAGTCCACACAGTGGATTGGAGTCAGAGTCCACACAGTGGGTCGGAGTCAGAGTCACACAGTGGGTCGGAGTCGGAGTCACACAGTGGGTTGGAGTGGAGTCCACACAGTGGGTTGGAGTCGGAGTCCACACAGTGGGTCGGAGTCGAGTCCACACAGTGGGTCGGAGTCCGAGTCCACACAGTGGGTTGGAGTCCGAGTCCCACAGTGGGTTGGAGTCCGAGTCCACACAGTGGGTTGGAGTCCATCTATTTATATAGTGTCAACCTTGGGCCAAGGTTGGAGTTTCAGAGTGTCAACCTTGGGCCAAGGTTGGAGTTTCCAGAGTGTCAACCTTGGGCCAAG
>NW_026287992.1:0-8300 GCF_023373465.1 Oncorhynchus keta
CCAGATCTGTTATCACCTTATAGCTGATATAAACTGTACCCAGATCTGTTATCACCTTATAGCTGATATGTACTGTACCCAGATCTGCTATCACCTTATAGCTGATATATACTGTACCCAGATCTGTTATCACCTTATAGCTGATATATACTGTACCCAGATCTGTTATCACCTTATAGCTGATATATACTGTACCCAGATCTGTTATCACCTTATAGCTGATATAAACTGTACCCAGATCTGTTATCACCTTATAGCTGATATATACTGTACCCAGATCTGTTATCACCTTATAGCTGATATATACTGTACCCAGATCTGTTATCACCTTATAGCTGATATATACTGTACCTAGATCTGTTATCACCTTATAGCTGATATATACTGAACTGTATAGTAGCTATTGTGAGACAGTACAGTACTGTAGCGAGACAGTAACATTGAGAGACAGTACTGTAGCTAGACAGTAACATTGAGAGGACAGTACTGTACTGTAGCTAGACAGTAACACTGAGAGACAGTACAGTACTGTAGCTAGACAGTAACACTGAGAGACAGTGCTGTAGCTAGACAGTAACATTGAGAGACAGTAACATTGAGAGACAGTACTGTAGCTAGACAGTAACATTGAGAGACAGTACTGTAGCTAGACAGTAACATTGAGAGACAGTATTGTACTGTAGCTAGACAGTAACACTGAGAGACAGAACTATACTGTAGCTAGACAGTAGCACTGAGAGACAGTACTGTACTGTAGCTAGACAGTAACACTGAGAGACAGTACTATACTGTAGCTAGACAGTAACACTGAGAGACAGTACTGTACTGTAGCTAGACAGTAACACTGAGAGACAGTACTATACTGTAGCTAGACAGTAACATTGAGAGACAGTAACATAGAGAGACAGTAACATTGAGAGACAGTAACATAAAGAGACAGTACTGTAGCTAGACAGTAACACTGAGAGACAGTACTGTACTGTAACTAGACAGTAACACTGAGAGACAGTACTGTACTCTAGCTAGACAGTAACACTGAGAGACAGTACAGTACTGTAGCTAGACAGTAACATTGAGAGACAGTACAGTACTGTAGCTAGACAGTAACACTGAGAGACAGTACTATACTGTAGCTAGACAGTAACATTGAGAGACAGTACAGTACTGTAGCTAGACAGTAACACTGAGAGACAGTACTATACTGTAGCTAGACAGTAACACTGAGAGACAGTACAGTACTGTAGCTAGACAGTAACACTGAGAGACAGTACAGTACTGTAGCTAGACAGTAACACTGAGAGACAGTACAGTACTGTAGCTAGACAGTAACACTGAGACAGTACAGTACTGTAGCTAGACAGTAACACTGAGAGACAGTACAGTACTGTAGCTAGACAGTAACATTGAGAGACAGTAACATTGAGAGACAGTAACATTGAGAGACAGTACTGTAGCTGGACAGTAACACTGAGAGACAGTACTGTACTGTAGCTAGACAGTAACACTGAGAGACAGTACTGTACTGTAACTAGACAGTAACATTGTGAGACAGTACTGTAGCTAGACTGTAACACTGAGAGACAGTACAGTACTGTAGCTAGACAGTAACACTGAGAGTCAGTAACACTGAGCGACAGTAACACTGAGAGACAGTACTGTAGCTAGACAGTAACACTGAGAGACAATAACACTGAGAGACAGTACTGTAGCTATACAGTAACACTGAGAGACAGTACTATAGCTAGACAGTAACACTGAGAGACAGTACTGTAGCTAGACAGTAACACTGAGAGACAGTACTGTAGCTAGACAGTAACACTGAGAGACAGTACTGTAGCTAGACAGGAACACTGAGAGACAGTACTGTAGCTAGACAGTAACACTGAGAGACAGTACTGTAGCTAGACAGTAACACTGAGAGACAGTACTGTAGCTAGACAGTAACACTGAGAGACAGTACTGTAGCTAGACAGTAACACTGAGAGACAGTACTGTAGCTAGACAGTAACACTGAGAGACAGTACTGTAGCTAGACAGTAACACTGAGAGACAGTACTGCAGCTAGACAGTAACACTGAGAGACAGTACAGTACTGTAGCTAGACAGTAACACTGAGAGACAGTACTGTACTGTAGCTAGACAGTAACACTGAGAGACAGTACTGTACTGTAGCTAGACAGTAACACTGAGAGACAGTACTGCAGCTAGACAGTAACACTGAGAGACAGTACTGTAGCTAGACAGTAACACTGAGAGACAGTACTGTAGCTAGACAGTAACACTGAGAGACAGTACTGTAGCTAGACAGTAACACTGAGAGACAGTACTGTAGCTAGACAGTAACACTGAGAGACAGTACTGTAGCTAGACATTAACACTGAGAGACAGTACTGTACTGTAGCTAGACAGTAACACTGAGAGACAGTACTGTACTGTAGCTAGACAGTAACACTGAGAGACAGTACTGTACTGCAGCTGGACATTATTCTGCTCCTAAGCTCTCCTCAGCTCCTCTGTGTTCGGTGTAATAATTAGCAGGCTACCACTCCCTGAGTTTTAACGTGGTTCATTTGGTCCAGACAGGACGTGTTTGTGCTGTGGGAGACAGTACTGTAGCTAGACTGTAACACTGAGAGACAGTACTATAGCTAGACAGTAACACTGAGAGACAGTACTGTAGCTAGACAGTAACACTGAGAGACAGTACTGTAGCTAGACAGTAACACTGAGAGACAGTACTGTAGCTAGACAGTAACACTGAGAGACAGTACTGTAGCTAGACAGTAACACTGAGAGACAGTACTGTAGCTAGACAGTAACACTGAGAGACAGTACTGTAGCTAGACAGTAACACTGAGAGACAGTACTGTAGCTAGACAGTAACACTGAGAGACAGTACTGCAGCTAGACAGTAACACTGAGAGACAGTACTGTAGCTAGACAGTAACACTGAGAGCAGTACAGTACTGTAGCTAGACAGTAACACTGAGAGACAGTACTGTACTGTAGCTAGACAGTAACACTGAGAGACAGTACTGTACTGTAGCTGGACAGTAACACTGAGAGACAGTACTGCAGCTAGACAGTAACACTGAGAGACAGTACTGTAGCTAGACAGTAACACCGAGAGACAGTACAGTACTGTAGCTAGACAGTAACACTGAGAGACAGTACTGTAGCTAGACAGTAACACTGAGAGACAGTACTGTAGCTAGACATTAACACTGAGAGACAGTACTGTAGCTAGACAGTAACACTGAGAGACAGTACTGTAGCTGGACAGTAACACTGAGAGACAGTACTGTACTGTAGCTAGACAGTAACACTGAGAGACAGTACTGTACTGCAGCTGGACATTATTCTGCTCCTAAGCTCTCCTCAGCTCCTCTGTGTTCGGTGTAATAATTAGCAGGCTACCGCTCCCTGAGTTTTAACGTGGTTCATTTGGTCCAGACGGGACGTGTTTGTGATGTGGGAGACAGTACTGTAGCTAGACTGTAACACTGAGAGACAGTACTATAGCTAGACAGTAACACTGAGAGACAGTACTGTAGCTGGACAGTAACACTGAGAGACAGTACTGTACTGTAGCTAGACAGTAACACTGAGAGACAGTACTGTACTGCAGCTGGACATTATTCTGCTCCTAAGCTCTCCTCAGCTCCTCTGTGTTCGGTGTAATAATTAGCAGGCTACCGCTCCCTGAGTTTTAACGTGGTTCATTTGGTCCAGACAGGACGTGTTTGTGCTGTGGGAGACGGCCTGCGTTTCTCAGTAGCAGTTGAGGGAACCGAGGCAGCGGTTTGTTATTCTCACTCCACTTTGCATGTCATTACCATACTGTACTAGAGAGCACTGTCTGTGACTTCAACACGTCTACATGATGCCAAAAGACTTTGGCTGTAGGGAAGAACGTTTCACACTCATTTACAGACTGGAAGCCAGCGCCCTCATATTCTGACTACTCTTTAACCCTCGTGTGTTTAATTGTGTGAAACCGGTTAGTTCATGAGCTGCCTGGCCGTGTTCCCAGGCCAACGACCAGCGACCAGACAGCTCTGTATGACCTAGAGGAGAACCTATTCTAGAGGAGAGGGGAAACTGCTCCCCAAAGCCACCATGGACATTCCAAGTACTGGCTCAGACTGTGTCAGGACTGTATTGTCATTCATAGTGAAGAAATACAGTGCTTTATCACACCGACCTCACATTGCAGAGGGTCTAGAGGCCTGCGAACCTCTCTGTAGCCAAGCCCTGCTGCCACCTCTCTGTACACTGAGCAGTGTTAGGGGCTCACTGGAAACCCCTGCAGCCCGTGTGTGTGTGTGTTGTGTGTGTGTGTGTGTGTGTGTGTGTGTGTGTGTGTGTGTGTGTGTGTGTGTGTGTGTGTGTGTGTGTGTGTGTGTGTGTGTGTGTGTGTGTGTGTGTGTGTGTGTGTGTGTGTGTGTGTGTGACCTCCAGGCTGACAATATTCTCCTCCAGCACCTGGTGATAACTCCTGGGCCCTGGTCCCAGATGGACAACCCCCAGAACAGAGCAGCACAGTGGCTGCATTAACCAAGCAACCTCCTCCTTCCTCACCCCTTCTCTCCTCCTCCACTCCTCCTGCTCCCCTCCTCCTCCACGCCTGCTCCCCCTCCTCCTCACCCCTGCTCTCCTCCCCTCCCTCCTCCCCTCCTCCTCACCCCTTCTACCCTCCCTGCTCCCCTCCTCCACACCCCTTCTTCCCTTCCTCCTCACCCCTTCTGCCCTCCATGCTCCCCTCCCTCCTCCCCTCCTCCACACCCCTTCTTCCCTCCTCTCCCTCCTCCTCCCCTCCTTCTTCCCTCTCTTCTCCACACCCCTTCTTCCCTCCCTGCTCCCCTCCTCCCTCTGCCCTCCATGCTCCCCTCACCCCTTCCCCTCCTCCTCACCCCAACCCCTTCTCCTTCCCTCCTCCTCCCCCTGAGCCCTTCACCTGTCAAAACTCAGCTGAGGGTCAAGACAACATCGTTCAGGGGGATAATAGGAGAGTAGTTGAAACAGGCAACTCTTGACACATTTAAAGAGGAATAGAAAACACCCAGCTAGGGGCCTTCAGCTGCTGGCAGCTCTTCACATGTCAGACGACTGTCTCCTTCTTCACATAGAGAACCGTGACATACTAACATAGCTGAATAAATTCATACACTCAACTCAGAAATGTACAGCTTTGGAAGTAAAGTTCGGTCTTGAAAGTCGATCTCTATCAAATATGATATTATTAATTGCATTGGAAACTGAATGATATGAACACATTGTGTTGAACAATGTAACCCTTTTGCCGAGCAGAGGCATGTAAAACACTCCTCAGTACTGCTACGAGACGGGTTAACCAGAGCTACAGGCATTGAGTCAACAATTAAACCACAACACAGAACATTCACCATGGTGACAAGTGTTAGCAGGAAAAGCAGGTGAATGTGAGCGCTGGAGGCAGAGGGTCATTATTGTGGTGAAGTAAGAGGAGGGATGCAGGTTGACTTGTCAGCCGTGGTGCGATGGCTTCATACTCCATCCTTTACTTTTACACCCCTGGCCCGTCAGCTAAACGACTGCTGCATATTCACAACGCACAGCCCAGCCAGGAGAGGAGGACGAGGGGAGGAGGACCGGGAGACGCTGGGAGTTCTGATTTATGTCCCAGGCCCATCACCTGTGACTTAGAGCCTGGGAAATTAGTCACAAATAGCATATTAGAACAGCTAATCAGGCACGCTCCAGCACTTGCGTTTCTTTATGACCCCATAAAGGGCAGACTGTATGGCCGTCCTCAGGCCTTGGTGTGAATAATCACCCTGACCTCCAGTGAACCGACCAGCCCACGCACAGCGGAATGGAACGACCAGCTGGGTGGAGGAGAAGCTACTGTGGAATGGCTGTTAGTGAGGGTCAATAGCAGGCTACTACTAGAATGGATGTTAGTTAGGGTCTATAGCTACTACTAGAATGGATGTTAGTTATGGTCTATAGCTACTACTGGAATGGATGTTAGTTAGGGTCTATAGCTACTACTGGAATGGCTGTTAGGGTCTAGCTACTACTGGAATGGATGTTAGTTAGGGTCTATAGCTACTACTGGAATGGATGTTAGTTAGGTCTATAGCTACTACTGGAATGGATGTTAGTTAGGGTCTATAGCTACTACTGGAATGGATGTTAGTTAGGTCTATAGCTACTACTGGAATGGATGTTAGTTAGGGTCTATAGCTACTACTGGAATGGATGTTAGTTAGGGTCTATAGCTACTACTGGAATGGATGTTAGTTAGGGTCTATAGCTACTACTGGAATGGATGTTAGTTAGGGTCTATAGCTACTACTGGAATGGATGTTAGTTAGGGTCTATAGCTACTACTGGAATGGATGTTAGTTAGGGTCTATAGCTACTACTGGAATGGATGTTAGTTAGGGTCTATAGCTACTACTGGAATGGATGTTAGTTAGGGTCTATAGCTACTACTGGAATGGATGTTAGTTAGGGTCTATAGCTACTACTGGAATGGATGTTAGTTAGGTCTATAGCTACTACTGGAATGGATGTTAGTTAGGGTCTATAGCTACTACTGGAATGGATGTTAGTTAGGGTCTATAGCTACTACTGGAATGGATGTTAGTTAGGGTCTATAGCTACTACTGGAATGGATGTTAGTTAGGGTCTATAGCTACTACTGGAATGGATGTTAGTTAGGGTCTATAGCTACTACTGGAATGGATGTTAGTTAGGGTCTATAGCTACTACTGGAATGGATGTTAGTTAGGGTCTATAGCTACTACTGGAATGGATGTTAGTTAGGGTCTATAGCTACTACTGGAATGGATGTTAGTTAGGGTCTATAGCTACTACTGGAATGGATGTTAGTTAGGGTCTATAGCTACTACTGGAATGGATGTTAGTTAGGGTCTATAGCTACTACTGGAATGGATGTTAGTTAGGGTCTATAGCTACTACTGGAATGGATGTTAGTTAGGGTCTATAGCTACTACTGGAATGGATGTTAGTTAGGGTCTATAGCTACTACTGGAATGGATGTTAGTTAGGGTCTATAGCTACTACTGGAATGGATGTTAGTTAGGGTCTATAGCTACTACTGGAATGGATGTTAGTTAGGGTCTATAGCTACTACTGGAATGGATGTTAGTTAGGGTCTATAGCTACTACTGGAATGGATGTTAGTTAGGGTCTATAGCTACTACTGGAATGGATGTTAGTTAGGGTCTATAGCTACTACTGGAATGGATGTTAGTTAGGGTCTATAGCTACTACTGGAATGGATGTTAGTTAGGGTCTATAGCTACTACTGGAATGGATGTTAGTTAGGGTCTATAGCTACTACTGTAATGGATGTTAGTTAGGGTCTATAGCTACTACTGGAATGGATGTTAGTTAGGGTCTATAGCTACTACTGGAATGGATGTTAGTTAGGGTCTATAGCTACTACTGGAATGGATGTTAGTTAGGGTCTATAGCTACTACTGAATGGATGTTAGTTAGGGTCTATAGCTACTACTGGAATGGATGTTAGTTAGGGTCTATAGCTACTACTGGAATGGATGTTAGTTAGGGTCTATAGCTACTACTGGAATGGATGTTAGTTAGGGTCTATAGCTACTACTGGAATGGATGTTAGTTAGGGTCTATAGCTACTACTGGAATGGATGTTAGTTAGGGTCTATAGCTACTACTGGAATGGATGTTAGTTAGGGTCTATAGCTACTACTGGAATGGATGTTAGTTAGGGTCTATAGCTACTACTGGAATGGATGTTAGTTAGGGTCTATAGCTACTACTGGAATGGATGTTAGTTAGGGTCTATAGCTACTACTGGAATGGATGTTAGTTAGGGTCTATAGCTACTACTGGAATGGATGTTAGTTAGGGTCTATAGCTACTACTGGAATGGATGTTAGTTAGGGTCTATAGCTACTACTGGAATGGATGTTAGTTAGGGTCTATAGCTACTACTGGAATGGATGTTAGTTAGGTCTATAGCTACTACTGGAATGGATGTTAGTTAGGGTCTATAGCTACTACTGGAATGGATGTTAGTTAGGGCCTATAGCTACTACTGGAATGGATGTTAGTTAGGGTCTATAGCTACTACTGGAATGGATGTTAGTTAGGGTCTATAGCTACTACTGGAATGGATGTTAGTTAGGTCTATAGCTACTACTGGAATGGATGTTAGTTAGGGTCTATAGCTACTACTGGAATGGATGTTAGTTAGGGTCTATAGCTACTACTGGAATGGATGTTAGTTAGGGCCTATAGCTACTACTGGA
>NW_026287993.1:0-3679 GCF_023373465.1 Oncorhynchus keta
AGCTGGACTGTCATATTATAATAGAGACAGTAGATCTTGCTGTTCTGTTATAATATAATAGAGATAGTAGATCTAGCTGGTCTGTCATAATATAATAGAGACAGTAGATTAACCTGTTCTGTCATAGTATAATAGAGGCAGTAGAGGCGAGCTGGTCTGTCATAATATAATAGAGACAGTAGATCTAGCTGGTCTGTCATAGTACAATAGATACAGTAGATCTAGCTGGTCTGTCAAAATATAATAGAGACAGTAGATCTAGCTGGTCTGTCATAATATAATAGAGACATAGAGACAGTAGATCTAGCTGGTCTGTCATAATATAATAGAGACATAGAGACAGTAGATATAGCTGGTCTGTCATAATATAATAGAGACAGCAGATCTAGCTGGTCTGTCATAATATAATAGAGACAGTATATCTACTTGGTCTGTCATAATAGAATAGAGACAGTAGATATAGCTGGTCTGTCATAATATAATAGAGACAGTAGATCTAGCTGGTCTGTCATAGTATAATATAGACAGTAGATCTAGCTGGTCTGTCATAATATAATAGAGACAGAGACAGTAGATCTAGCTGGTCTGTCATAATATAAGACAGTAGATCTGGCTGGTCTGTCATATTAGAATAGAGACAGTAGATCTGGCTGGTCTGTCATAATAGAATAGAGACAGTAGATATAGCTGGTCTGACATAATATAATAGAGACAGTAGATCTAGCTGGTCTGTCATAATATAATAGAGATAGTAGATCTTCCTGGTCTTTCAAATTAGAATAGAGCAGTAGATCTAGCTGGTCTGTCTACAATCAGTAGATCTGGCTGGTGTGTCATATAATAGAGATAGTAGATCTACCTGGTCTGTCATAATTATAATAGAGACAGTAGATCTAGCTGGTCTGTCATAATATAATAGAGACAGTAGATCTAGCTGGTCTGTCAAATTATAATAGAGACAGTAGATCTAGCTGGTCTGTCATAATATAATAGAGACAGTAGATCTAGCTGGTCTGTCAAATTATAATAGAGACAGTAGATCTAGCTGGTCTGTCATAATATAATAGAGACAGTAGATCTAGCTGGTCTGTCATAATATAATAGAGACAGTAGATCTAGCTGGTCTGTCATAGTACAATAGAGACAGTAGATCTAGCTGGTCTGTCATAATATAATAGAGACAGTAATATAATAGTAGATCTAGCTGGTCTGTCAAAATATAATAGAGACAGTAGATCTAGCTGGTCTGTCATAATATAATAGAGACATAGAGACAGTAGATCTAGCTGGTCTGTCATATTATAATAGAGACAGTAGATCTAGCTGGTCTGTCATAATATAATAGAGACATAGAGACAGTAGATCTAGCTGGTCTGTCATAATATGATAGAGACATAGAGACAGTAGATATAGCTGGTCTGTCATAATATAATAGAGACAGCAGATCTAGCTGGTCTGTCATAATATAATAGAGATAGTAGATCGAGCTGGTCTGTCATATTATAATTGAGACAGTAGATCTAGCTGGTCTGTCATAATATAATAGAGACAGTAGATCTAGCTGTTCTGTCATAATAGAATAGAGATAGTAGATCTAGCTGGTCTGTCATATTATAATAGAGACAGTAGATCTAGCTGGTCTGTCATATTATAATAGAGACAGTAGATCTAGCTGGTCTGTCATATTATAATTGAGACAGTAGATCTAGCTGGTCTGTCATAATATAATAGAGATAGTAGATCGAGCTGGTCTGTCATATTATAATTGAGACAGTAGATCTAGCTGGTCTGTCATAATATAACAGAGGCAGTAGATCTAGCTGGTCTGTCATAATATAATAGAGACAGTAGATCTAGCTGGTCTGTCATATTATAATAGAGACAGTAGATCTAGCTGGTCTGTCATATTATAATTGAGACAGTAGATCTAGCTGGTCTGTCATAATATAATAGAGATAGTAGATCGAGCTGGTCTGTCATATTATAATTGAGACAGTAGATCTAGCTGGTCTGTCATAATATAACAGAGCAGTAGATCTAGCTGGTCTGTCATAATATAATAGAGACAGTAGATCTAGCTGTTCTGTCATAATAGAATAGAGATAGTAGATCTAGCTGGTCTGTCATATTATAATAGAGACAGTAGATCTAGCTGGTCTGTCATATTATAATAGAGACAGTAGATCTAGCTGGTCTGTCATATTATAATTGAGACAGTAGATCTAGCTGGTCTGTCATAATATAATAGAGATAGTAGATCGAGCTGGTCTGTCATATTATAATTGAGACAGTAGATCTAGCTGGTCTGTCATAATATAACAGAGGCAGTAGATCTAGCTGGTCTGTCATAATATTATAGAGACAGTAGATCTAGCTGGTCTGTCAAAATATAATGGAGACAGTAGATCTAGCTGGTCTGTCATATTATAATAGAGAGAGTAGATCTAGCTGATCTGTCATAATACAATAGAGACAGTACATCTAGCTGGTCTGTCATAATATAATAGAGACAGTAGATCTAGCTGGTCTGTCATAATATATTATAGACAAGGAGACAGTAGCTTAGCTGGTCTGTCATTATATAATAGAGACAGTAGATCTAGCTGGACTGTCATATTATAATAGAGACAGTAGATCTTGCTGTTCTGTTATAATATAATAGAGATAGTAGATCTAGCTGGTCTGTCATAATATAATAGAGACAGTAGATTAACCTGTTCTGTCATATTATAATAGAGGCAGTAGAGCGAGCTGGTCTGTCATAATATAATAGAGACAGTAGATCTAGCTGGTCTGTCATAGTACAATAGATACAGTAGATCTAGCTGGTCTGTCAAAATATAATAGAGACAGTAGATCTAGCTGGTCTGTCATAATATAATAGAGACATAGAGACAGTAGATCTAGCTGGTCTGTCATAATATAATAGAGACATAGAGACAGTAGATATAGCTGGTCTGTCATAATATAATAGAGACAGCAGATCTAGCTGGTCTGTCATAATATAATAGAGACAGTATATCTACTTGGTCTGTCATAATAGAATAGAGACAGTAGATATAGCTGGTCTGTCATAATATAATAGAGACAGTAGATCTAGCTGGTCTGTCATAGTATAATATAGACAGTAGATCTAGCTGGTCTGTCATAATATAATAGAGACAGAGACAGTAGATCTAGCTGGTCTGTCATAATATAATAGACAGTAGATCGAGCTGGTCTGTCATATTAGAATAGAGACAGTAGATCTGGCTGGTGTGTCATAATAGAATAGAGACAGTAGATATAGCTGGTCTGACATAATATAATAGAGACAGTAGATCTAGCTGGTCTGTCATAATATAATAGAGATAGTAGATCTTCCTGGTCTTTCAAATTAGAATAGATGCAGTAGATCTAGCTGGTCTGTCATAATATAATAGAGATAGTAGATCTACCTGGTCTGTCAAATTATAATAGAGACAGTAGATCTAGCTGGTCTGTCATAATATAATAGAGACAGTAGATCTAGCTGGTCTGTCAAATTATAATAGAGACAGTAGATCTAGCTGGTCTGTCATAATATAATAGAGACAGTAGATCTAGCTGGTCTGTCAAATTATAATAGAGACAGTAGATCTAGCTGGTCTGTCATAATATAATAGAGACAGTAGATCTAGCTGGTGTGTCATAATAGAAT
>NW_026287994.1:0-114864 GCF_023373465.1 Oncorhynchus keta
TCTATTATATTTTAACATACCAGGTATATCTACTGTCTCTATTATATTATGACAGACCAGCTAGATCTAATGTCTCTATGTCTCTATTGTACTATGACGGGACCAGCTAGATCTACTGTCTCTATTATACCATGACAGACCAGGTAGATCTACTGTCTCTATTATATTATGACAGACCAGCTAGATCTACTGTCTCTATTATATTATGACAGACCAGGTTAAACTACAATCTCTATTATATTTTGACATACCAGGTAGATCTACTGTCTCTGTTATATTATGACAGACCAGCTAGATCTACTATCTCTGATATATTATGACAGACCTGGTAGATACACTGTCTCTATTATATTATGACAGATCAGCTAGATCTACTGTCTCCATTATAAAATGACAGACCAGCTATATCTACTGTCTCTATTGTATTATGACAGACCAGCTAGATCTACTGTCTCTATTATATTATGACAGACCAACTAGATCTACTGTCTCTATTATATTATGACAGACCAACTAGATCTACTGTCTCTATTATATTATGACAGACCAGCTATATCTACTGTCTCCATTATAAAATGACAGACCAGCTATATCTACTGTCTCTATTGTATTATGACAGACCAGCTAGATCTACTGTCTCTATTATATTATGACAGACCAGCTAGATCTACTGTCTCTATTATATTATGACAGACCAGCTATATCTACTGTGTCTATTATATTATGACAGACCAGCTAGATCTACTGTCTCTATTATATTATGACAGACCAGCTAGATCTACTGTCTCTATTATATTATGACAGACCAGCTAGATCTACTGTCTCTATTATATTATGACAGACCAGCTAGATCTATTGTCTCTATTATAATATGACAGACCTGCTAGATCTATTGTCTCTATTATAATATGACAGACCAGCTAGATCTACTGTCTCTATTATATTATGACAGACCAGCTAGATCTACTGTCTCTATTGTATTATGACAGACCAGCAAGATCTACTCTCTCTATTATATTATGACAGACCAGCTAGATCTACTGTGTCTATTATATTATGACAGACCAGCTAGATCTACTGTCTCTATTATATGATGACAGACCAGCTAGATCTATTGTCTCTATTATAATATGACATTATGACAGACCAGCTAGATCTACTGTCTCTATTGTATTATGACAGACCAGCTAGATCTACTATCTCTATTATATTTTGACAGACCAGGTAGATCTACTGTCCCTATTATACTATGATAGACCAGCTATATCTACTGTCTCTATTATATTATGACAGACCAGCTAGATCTACTGTCTCTATTATATTTTGACAGACCAGGTAGATCTACTGTCCCTATTATACTATGATAGACCAGCTATATCTACTGTCTCTATTATATTATGACAGACCATCTAGATCTACTGTCTCTATTATATTTTGACAGACCAGGTAGATCTACTGTCTCTATTATATTATGACAGACCAGCTAGATCTACTGTCTCTATTGTATTATGACAGACCAGCTAGATCTACTGTCTCTATTATATTATGACAGACCAGCTAGATCTTCTGTCTATTATATTATGACAGACCAGCTAGATCTACTGTCTCTATTATATTATGACAGACCAGCTAGATCTATTGTCTCTATTATAATATGACATTATGACAGACCAGCTAGATCTACTGTCTCTATTGTATTATGACAGACCAGCTAGATCTACTATCTCTATTATATTTTGACAGACCAGGTAGATCTACTGTCTCTATTATATTATGACAGACCAGCTAGATCTACTGTCTCTATTATATTTTGACATACCAGGTAGATCTACTGTCTCTGTTATATTATGACAGACCTGGTAGATACACTGTCTCTATTATATTATGACAGACCAGCTAGATCTACTGTCTCTATTCTATTATGACAGACCAGCTAGATCTACTGTCTCTGTTATATTATGACAGACCAGCTAGATCTACTGTCTCTGTTATATTATGACAGACCTGGTAGAGACACTGTCTCTATTATACTATGACAGACCATCTAGATCTACTGTCTCTATTATACTATGACAGACCAGGCAGATCTACTTGTCTCTATTATATTATGACAGACCAGCTAGATCTACTATTTCTATTATACTATGACAGACCAGGTAGATCTACTGTCTCTATTGTATTATGACAGACCAGCTAGATCTAATGTTTCTATTATACTATGACAGACCAGGTAGATCTACTGTCTCTATTATATTATGACAGACCAGCTAGATCTACTGTGTCTATTGTATTATGACAGACCAGATAGATCTACTGTTTCTGTTATATTATGACAGACCTGGTAGATACACTGTCTCTATTATACTATGACAGACCATCTAGATCTACTGTCTCTATTATACTATGACAGACCAGGCAGATCTACTTACTCTATTATATTATGACAGACCAACTAGATCTACTATTTCTATTATACTATGACAGATCAGGTAGATCTACTGTCTCTATTGTATTATGACAGACCAGCTATATCTACTGTCTCCATTATAAAATGACAGACCAGCTATATCTACTGTCTCTATTGTATTATGACAGACCAGCTAGATCTACTGTCTCTATTATATTATGACAGACCAGCTAGATCTACTGTCTCTATTATATTATGACAGACCAGCTATATCTACTGTGTCTATTATATTATGACAGACCAGCTAGATCTACTGTCTCTATTATATTATGACAGACCAGCTAGATCTACTGTCTCTATTATATTATGACAGACCAGCTAGATCTACTGTCTCTATTATATTATGACAGACCAGCTAGATCTATTGTCTCTATTATAATATGACAGACCTGCTAGATCTATTGTCTCTATTATAATATGACAGACCAGCTAGATCTACTGTCTCTATTATATTATGACAGACCAGCTAGATCTACTGTCTCTATTGTATTATGACAGACCAGCAAGATCTACTCTCTCTATTATATTATGACAGACCAGCTAGATCTACTGTGTCTATTATATTATGACAGACCAGCTAGATCTACTGTCTCTATTATATGATGACAGACCAGCTAGATCTATTGTCTCTATTATAATATGACATTATGACAGACCAGCTAGATCTACTGTCTCTATTGTATTATGACAGACCAGCTAGATCTACTATCTCTATTATATTTTGACAGACCAGGTAGATCTACTGTCCCTATTATACTATGATAGACCAGCTATATCTACTGTCTCTATTATATTATGACAGACCAGCTAGATCTACTGTCTCTATTATATTTTGACAGACCAGGTAGATCTACTGTCCCTATTATACTATGATAGACCAGCTATATCTACTGTCTCTATTATATTATGACAGACCATCTAGATCTACTGTCTCTATTATATTTTGACAGACCAGGTAGATCTACTGTCTCTATTATATTATGACAGACCAGCTAGATCTACTGTCTCTATTGTATTATGACAGACCAGCTAGATCTACTGTCTCTATTATATTATGACAGACCAGCTAGATCTTCTGTCTATTATATTATGACAGACCAGCTAGATCTACTGTCTCTATTATATTATGACAGACCAGCTAGATCTATTGTCTCTATTATAATATGACATTATGACAGACCAGCTAGATCTACTGTCTCTATTGTATTATGACAGACCAGCTAGATCTACTATCTCTATTATATTTTGACAGACCAGGTAGATCTACTGTCTCTATTATATTATGACAGACCAGCTAGATCTACTGTCTCTATTATATTTTCACATACCAGGTAGATCTACTGTCTCTGTTATATTATGACAGACCAGCTAGATACACTGTCTCTATTATATTATGACAGACCAGCTAGATCTACTGTCTCTATTCTATTATGACAGACCAGGTTAAACTACAATCTCTATTATATTATGACAGACCAGCTAGATCTACTGTCTCTATTATATTATGACAGACCAGCTAGATCTACTGTCTCTGTTATATTATGACAGACCAGCTAGATCTACTGTCTCTGTTATATTATGACAGACCTGGTAGAGACACTGTCTCTATTATACTATGACAGACCATCTAGATCTACTGTCTCTATTATACTATGACAGACCAGGCAGATCTACTTACTCTATTATATTATGACAGACCAGCTAGATCTACTATTTCTATTATACTATGACAGACCAGGTAGATCTACTGTCTCTATTGTATTATGACAGACCAGCTAGATCTACTGTTTCTATTATACTATGACAGACCAGGTAGATCTACTGTCTCTATTATATTATGACAGACCAGCTAGATCTACTGTGTCTATTGTATTATGACAGACCAGATAGATCTACTGTTTCTGTTATATTATGACAGACCTGGTAGATACACTGTCTCTATTATACTATGACAGACCATCTAGATCTACTGTCTCTATTATACTATGACAGACCAGGCAGATCTACTTACTCTATTATATTATGACAGACCAACTAGATCTACTATTTCTATTATACTATGACAGATCAGGTAGATCTACTGTCTCTATTGTATTATGACAGACCAGCTAGATCTACTGTTTCTATTATACTATGACAGACCAGGTAGATCTACTGTCTCTATTATATTATGACAGACCAGCTAGATCTACTGTGTCTATTGTATTATGACAGACCAGATAGATCTACTGTTTCTATTATACTATGACAGACCAGGTAGATCTTCTGCCTCTATTATAATATGACAGACCAGCTAGATCTACTGTCTCTATTATATTATGACAGACCAGGTAGATATACTGTCTCTATTATATTATGACAGACCAGCTAGATCTACTGTCTCTATTATAATATGACAGACCAGCTAGATCTACTGTCTCTATTATATTATGACAGACCAGCTAGATCTACTGTGTCTATTATATTATGACAGACCATGTAGATCTACTGTCTCTATTGTATTATGACAGACCAGGTAGATCTACTATCTCTATTATATTATGACAGACCTGGTAGATACACTGTCTCTATTATATTATGACAGACCAGCTTGATCTACTGTCTCTATTATATTATGACAGACCAGCTAGATCTACTGTCTCTATGTCTCTATTGTACTATGACGGACCAGCTAGATCTACTGTCTCTATTATACTATGACAGACCAGGTAGATCTACTGTCTCTATTATATTATGACAGACCAGCTAGATCTACTGTCTCTATTCTATTATGACAGACCAGGTTAAACTACAATCTCTATTATATTTTGACAGACCAGCTAGATCTACTGTCTCTATTATATTATGACAGACCAGCTAGATCTACTGTCACTATTATATTAGGACAGACCAGGTAGATATACTGTCTCTATTATATTATGACAGACCAGCTAGATCTACTGTCTCTATTGTATTATGACAGACCAGGTAGATCTACTATCTCTATTATATTATGACAGACCTGGTAGATACACTGTCTCTATTATATTATGACAGACCAGCTTGATCTACTGTCTCTATTATATTATGACAGACCAGCTAGATCTATTGTCTCTATATCTCTATTGTACTATGACAGACCATCTAGATCTACTGTCTCTATTATACTATGACAGACCAGGTAGATCTACTGTTTCTATTATAATATGACAGACCAGCTAGATCTACTGTCTCTATTATATTATGACAGACCAGGTAGATCTACTGTCTCTATTATATTTTAACATACCAGGTATATCTACTGTCTCTATTATATTATGACAGACCAGCTAGATCTAATGTCTCTATGTCTCTATTGTACTATGACGGACCAGCTAGATCTACTGTCTCTATTATACTATGACAGACCAGGTAGATCTACTGTCTCTATTATATTATGACAGACCAGCTAGATCTACTGTCTCTATTATATTATGACAGACCAGGTTAAACTACAATCTCTATTATATTTTGACATACCAGGTAGATCTACTGTCTCTGTTATATTATGACAGACCAGCTAGATCTACTATCTCTGATATATTATGACAGACCTGGTAGATACACTGTCTCTATTATATTATGACAGACCAGCTAGATCTACTGTCTCCATTATAAAATGACAGACCAGCTATATCTACTGTCTCTATTGTATTATGACAGACCAGCTAGATCTACTGTCTCTATTATATTATGACAGACCAACTAGATCTACTGTCTCTATTATATTATGACAGACCAGCTATATCTACTGTCTCCATTATAAAATGACAGACCAGCTATATCTACTGTCTCTATTGTATTATGACAGACCAGCTAGATCTACTGTCTCTATTATATTATGACAGACCAGCTAGATCTACTGTCTCTATTATATTATGACAGACCAGCTATATCTACTGTGTCTATTATATTATGACAGACCAGCTAGATCTACTGTCTCTATTATATTATGACAGACCAGCTAGATCTACTGTCTCTATTATATTATGACAGACCAGCTAGATCTACTGTCTCTATTATATTATGACAGACCAGCTAGATCTATTGTCTCTATTATAATATGACAGACCTGCTAGATCTATTGTCTCTATTATAATATGACAGACCAGCTAGATCTACTGTCTCTATTATATTATGACAGACCAGCTAGATCTACTGTCTCTATTGTATTATGACAGACCAGCAAGATCTACTCTCTCTATTATATTATGACAGACCAGCTAGATCTACTGTGTCTATTATATTATGACAGACCAGCTAGATCTACTGTCTCTATTATATGATGACAGACCAGCTAGATCTATTGTCTCTATTATAATATGACATTATGACAGACCAGCTAGATCTACTGTCTCTATTGTATTATGACAGACCAGCTAGATCTACTATCTCTATTATATTTTGACAGACCAGGTAGATCTACTGTCCCTATTATACTATGATAGACCAGCTATATCTACTGTCTCTATTATATTATGACAGACCAGCTAGATCTACTGTCTCTATTATATTTTGACAGACCAGGTAGATCTACTGTCCCTATTATACTATGATAGACCAGCTATATCTACTGTCTCTATTATATTATGACAGACCATCTAGATCTACTGTCTCTATTATATTTTGACAGACCAGGTAGATCTACTGTCTCTATTATATTATGACAGACCAGCTAGATCTACTGTCTCTATTGTATTATGACAGACCAGCTAGATCTACTGTCTCTATTATATTATGACAGACCAGCTAGATCTTCTGTCTATTATATTATGACAGACCAGCTAGATCTACTGTCTCTATTATATTATGACAGACCAGCTAGATCTATTGTCTCTATTATAATATGACATTATGACAGACCAGCTAGATCTACTGTCTCTATTGTATTATGACAGACCAGCTAGATCTACTATCTCTATTATATTTTGACAGACCAGGTAGATCTACTGTCTCTATTATATTATGACAGACCAGCTAGATCTACTGTCTCTATTATATTTTCACATACCAGGTAGATCTACTGTCTCTGTTATATTATGACAGACCAGCTAGATACACTGTCTCTATTATATTATGACAGACCAGCTAGATCTACTGTCTCTATTCTATTATGACAGACCAGGTTAAACTACAATCTCTATTATATTATGACAGACCAGCTAGATCTACTGTCTCTATTATATTATGACAGACCAGCTAGATCTACTGTCTCTGTTATATTATGACAGACCAGCTAGATCTACTGTCTCTGTTATATTATGACAGACCTGGTAGAGACACTGTCTCTATTATACTATGACAGACCATCTAGATCTACTGTCTCTATTATACTATGACAGACCAGGCAGATCTACTTACTCTATTATATTATGACAGACCAGCTAGATCTACTATTTCTATTATACTATGACAGACCAGGTAGATCTACTGTCTCTATTGTATTATGACAGACCAGCTAGATCTACTGTTTCTATTATACTATGACAGACCAGGTAGATCTACTGTCTCTATTATATTATGACAGACCAGCTAGATCTACTGTGTCTATTGTATTATGACAGACCAGATAGATCTACTGTTTCTGTTATATTATGACAGACCTGGTAGATACACTGTCTCTATTATACTATGACAGACCATCTAGATCTACTGTCTCTATTATACTATGACAGACCAGGCAGATCTACTTACTCTATTATATTATGACAGACCAACTAGATCTACTATTTCTATTATACTATGACAGATCAGGTAGATCTACTGTCTCTATTGTATTATGACAGACCAGCTAGATCTACTGTTTCTATTATACTGACAGACCAGGTAGATCTACTGTCTCTATTATGTTATGACAGACCAGCTAGATCTACTGTGTCTATTGTATTATGACAGACCAGATAGATCTACTGTTTCTATTATACTATGACAGACCAGGTAGATCTTCTGCCTCTATTATAATATGACAGACCAGCTAGATCTACTGTCTCTATTATATTATGACAGACCAGCTAGATATACTGTCTCTATTATATTATGACAGACCAGCTAGATCTACTGTCTCTATTATAATATGACAGACCAGCTAGATCTACTGTCTCTATTATATTATGACAGACCAGCTAGATCTACTGTGTCTATTATATTATGACAGACCATGTAGATCTACTGTCTCTATTGTATTATGACAGACCAGGTAGATCTACTATCTCTATTATATTATGACAGACCTGGTAGATACACTGTCTCTATTATATTATGACAGACCAGCTTGATCTACTGTCTCTATTATATTATGACAGACCAGGTAGATCTACTGTCTCTATTATATTATGACAGACCAGCTAGATCTACTGTCTCTATTGTATTATGACAGACCAGCAAGATCTACTCTCTCTATTATATTATGACAGACCAGCTAGATCTACTGTGTCTATTATATTATGACAGACCAGCTAGATCTACTGTCTCTATTATATGATGACAGACCAGCTAGATCTATTGTCTCTATTATAATATGACATTATGACAGACCAGCTAGATCTACTGTCTCTATTGTATTATGACAGACCAGCTAGATCTACTATCTCTATTATATTTTGACAGACCAGGTAGATCTACTGTCCCTATTATACTATGATAGACCAGCTATATCTACTGTCTCTATTATATTATGACAGACCAGCTAGATCTACTGTCTCTATTATATTTTGACAGACCAGGTAGATCTACTGTCCCTATTATACTATGATAGACCAGCTATATCTACTGTCTCTATTATATTATGACAGACCATCTAGATCTACTGTCTCTATTATATTTTGACAGACCAGGTAGATCTACTGTCTCTATTATATTATGACAGACCAGCTAGATCTACTGTCTCTATTGTATTATGACAGACCAGCTAGATCTACTGTCTCTATTATATTATGACAGACCAGCTAGATCTTCTGTCTATTATATTATGACAGACCAGCTAGATCTACTGTCTCTATTATATTATGACAGACCAGCTAGATCTATTGTCTCTATTATAATATGACATTATGACAGACCAGCTAGATCTACTGTCTCTATTGTATTATGACAGACCAGCTAGATCTACTATCTCTATTATATTTTGACAGACCAGGTAGATCTACTGTCTCTATTATATTATGACAGACCAGCTAGATCTACTGTCTCTATTATATTTTCACATACCAGGTAGATCTACTGTCTCTGTTATATTATGACAGACCAGCTAGATACACTGTCTCTATTATATTATGACAGACCAGCTAGATCTACTGTCTCTATTCTATTATGACAGACCAGGTTAAACTACAATCTCTATTATATTATGACAGACCAGCTAGATCTACTGTCTCTATTATATTATGACAGACCAGCTAGATCTACTGTCTCTGTTATATTATGACAGACCAGCTAGATCTACTGTCTCTGTTATATTATGACAGACCTGGTAGAGACACTGTCTCTATTATACTATGACAGACCATCTAGATCTACTGTCTCTATTATACTATGACAGACCAGGCAGATCTACTTACTCTATTATATTATGACAGACCAGCTAGATCTACTATTTCTATTATACTATGACAGACCAGGTAGATCTACTGTCTCTATTGTATTATGACAGACCAGCTAGATCTACTGTTTCTATTATACTATGACAGACCAGGTAGATCTACTGTCTCTATTATATTATGACAGACCAGCTAGATCTACTGTGTCTATTGTATTATGACAGACCAGATAGATCTACTGTTTCTGTTATATTATGACAGACCTGGTAGATACACTGTCTCTATTATACTATGACAGACCATCTAGATCTACTGTCTCTATTATACTATGACAGACCAGGCAGATCTACTTACTCTATTATATTATGACAGACCAACTAGATCTACTATTTCTACTATACTATGACAGATCAGGTAGATCTACTGTCTCTATTGTATTATGACAGACCAGCTAGATCTACTGTTTCTATTATACTATGACAGACCAGGTAGATCTACTGTCTCTATTATATTATGACAGACCAGCTAGATCTACTGTGTCTATTGTATTATGACAGACCAGATAGATCTACTGTTTCTATTATACTATGACAGACCAGGTAGATCTTCTGCCTCTATTATAATATGACAGACCAGCTAGATCTACTGTCTCTATTATATTATGACAGACCAGGTAGATATACTGTCTCTATTATATTATGACAGACCAGCTAGATCTACTGTCTCTATTATAATATGACAGACCAGCTAGATCTACTGTCTCTATTATATTATGACAGACCAGCTAGATCTACTGTGTCTATTATATTATGACAGACCATGTAGATCTACTGTCTCTATTGTATTATGACAGACCAGGTAGATCTACTATCTCTATTATATTATGACAGACCTGGTAGATACACTGTCTCTATTATATTATGACAGACCAGCTTGATCTACTGTCTCTATTATATTATGACAGACCAGCTAGATCTACTGTCTCTATGTCTCTATTGTACTATGACGGACCAGCTAGATCTACTGTCTCTATTATACTATGACAGACCAGGTAGATCTACTGTCTCTATTATATTATGACAGACCAGCTAGATCTACTGTCTCTATTCTATTATGACAGACCAGGTTAAACTACAATCTCTATTATATTTTGACAGACCAGCTAGATCTACTGTCTCTATTATATTATGACAGACCAGCTAGATCTACTGTCACTATTATATTAGGACAGACCAGGTAGATATACTGTCTCTATTATATTATGACAGACCAGCTAGATCTACTGTCTCTATTGTATTATGACAGACCAGGTAGATCTACTATCTCTATTATATTATGACAGACCTGGTAGATACACTGTCTCTATTATATTATGACAGACCAGCTTGATCTACTGTCTCTATTATATTATGACAGACCAGCTAGATCTATTGTCTCTATATCTCTATTGTACTATGACAGACCATCTAGATCTACTGTCTCTATTATACTATGACAGACCAGGTAGATCTACTGTTTCTATTATAATATGACAGACCAGCTAGATCTACTGTCTCTATTATATTATGACAGACCAGGTAGATCTACTGTCTCTATTATATTTTAACATACCAGGTATATCTACTGTCTCTATTATATTATGACAGACCAGCTAGATCTAATGTCTCTATGTCTCTATTGTACTATGACGGACCAGCTAGATCTACTGTCTCTATTATACTATGACAGACCAGGTAGATCTACTGTCTCTATTATATTATGACAGACCAGCTAGATCTACTGTCTCTATTATATTATGACAGACCAGGTTAAACTACAATCTCTATTATATTTTGACATACCAGGTAGATCTACTGTCTCTGTTATATTATGACAGACCAGCTAGATCTACTATCTCTGATATATTATGACAGACCTGGTAGATACACTGTCTCTATTATATTATGACAGACCAGCTAGATCTACTGTCTCCATTATAAAATGACAGACCAGCTATATCTACTGTCTCTATTGTATTATGACAGACCAGCTAGATCTACTGTCTCTATTATATTATGACAGACCAACTAGATCTACTGTCTCTATTATATTATGACAGACCAGCTATATCTACTGTCTCCATTATAAAATGACAGACCAGCTATATCTACTGTCTCTATTGTATTATGACAGACCAGCTAGATCTACTGTCTCTATTATATTATGACAGACCAGCTAGATCTACTGTCTCTATTATATTATGACAGACCAGCTATATCTACTGTGTCTATTATATTATGACAGACCAGCTAGATCTACTGTCTCTATTATATTATGACAGACCAGCTAGATCTACTGTCTCTATTATATTATGACAGACCAGCTAGATCTACTGTCTCTATTATATTATGACAGACCAGCTAGATCTATTGTCTCTATTATAATATGACAGACCTGCTAGATCTATTGTCTCTATTATAATATGACAGACCAGCTAGATCTACTGTCTCTATTATATTATGACAGACCAGCTAGATCTACTGTCTCTATTGTATTATGACAGACCAGCAAGATCTACTCTCTCTATTATATTATGACAGACCAGCTAGATCTACTGTGTCTATTATATTATGACAGACCAGCTAGATCTACTGTCTCTATTATATGATGACAGACCAGCTAGATCTATTGTCTCTATTATAATATGACATTATGACAGACCAGCTAGATCTACTGTCTCTATTGTATTATGACAGACCAGCTAGATCTACTATCTCTATTATATTTTGACAGACCAGGTAGATCTACTGTCCCTATTATACTATGATAGACCAGCTATATCTACTGTCTCTATTATATTATGACAGACCAGCTAGATCTACTGTCTCTATTATATTTTGACAGACCAGGTAGATCTACTGTCCTATTATACTATGATAGACCAGCTATATCTACTGTCTCTATTATATTATGACAGACCATCTAGATCTACTGTCTCTATTATATTTTGACAGACCAGGTAGATCTACTGTCTCTATTATATTATGACAGACCAGCTAGATCTACTGTCTCTATTGTATTATGACAGACCAGCTAGATCTACTGTCTCTATTATATTATGACAGACCAGCTAGATCTTCTGTCTATTATATTATGACAGACCAGCTAGATCTACTGTCTCTATTATATTATGACAGACCAGCTAGATACACTGTCTCTATTATATTATGACAGACCAGCTAGATCTACTGTCTCTATTGTATTATGACAGACCAGCTAGATCTACTATCTCTATTATATTTTGACAGACCAGGTAGATCTACTGTCTCTATTATATTATGACAGACCAGCTAGATCTACTGTCTCTATTATATTTTCACATACCAGGTAGATCTACTGTCTCTGTTATATTATGACAGACCAGCTAGATACACTGTCTCTATTATATTATGACAGACCAGCTAGATCTACTGTCTCTATTCTATTATGACAGACCAGGTTAAACTACAATCTCTATTATATTATGACAGACCAGCTAGATCTACTGTCTCTATTATATTATGACAGACCAGCTAGATCTACTGTCTCTGTTATATTATGACAGACCAGCTAGATCTACTGTCTCTGTTATATTATGACAGACCTGGTAGAGACACTGTCTCTATTATACTATGACAGACCATCTAGATCTACTGTCTCTATTATACTATGACAGACCAGGCAGATCTACTTCTCTATTATATTATGACAGACCAGCTAGATCTACTATTTCTATTATACTATGACAGACCAGGTAGATCTACTGTCTCTATTGTATTATGACAGACCAGCTAGATCTACTGTTTCTATTATACTATGACAGACCAGGTAGATCTACTGTCTCTATTATATTATGACAGACCAGCTAGATCTACTGTGTCTATTGTATTATGACAGACCAGATAGATCTACTGTTTCTGTTATATTATGACAGACCTGGTAGATACACTGTCTCTATTATACTATGACAGACCATCTAGATCTACTGTCTCTATTATACTATGACAGACCAGGCAGATCTACTTACTCTATTATATTATGACAGACCAACTAGATCTACTATTTCTATTATACTATGACAGACCAGGTAGATCTACTGTCTCTATTGTATTATGACAGACCAGCTAGATCTACTGTTTCTATTATACTATGACAGACCAGGTAGATCTACTGTCTCTATTATGTTATGACAGACCAGCTAGATCTACTGTCTCTATTGTATTATGACAGACCAGATAGATCTACTGTTTCTATTATACTATGACAGACCAGGTAGATCTTCTGCCTCTATTATAATATGACAGACCAGCTAGATCTACTGTCTCTATTATATTATGACAGACCAGGTAGATATACTGTCTCTATTATATTATGACAGACCAGCTAGATCTACTGTCTCTATTATATTATGACAGACCAGCTAGATCTACTGTCTCTATTATATTATGACAGACCAGCTAGATCTACTGTGTCTATTATATTATGACAGACCATGTAGATCTACTGTCTCTATTGTATTATGACAGACCAGGTAGATCTACTATCTCTATTATATTATGACAGACCTGGTAGATACACTGTCTCTATTATATTATGACAGACCAGCTTGATCTACTGTCTCTATTATATTATGACAGACCAGCTAGATCTACTGTCTCTATATCTCTATTGTACTATGACAGACCATCTAGATCTACTGTCTCTATTATATTATGACAGACCAGGTAGATCTACTGTCTCTATTGTATTTTGACATACCAGGTATATCTACTGTCTCTATTATATTATGACAGACCAGCTTGATCTACTGTCTCTATTATATTATGACAGACCAGCTAGATCTACTGTCTCTATTATTGTACTATGACAGACCAGCTAGATCTACTGTCTCTATTATACTATGACAGACCAGGTAGATCTACTGTCTCTATTATATTATGACAGACCAGCTAGATCTACTGTCTCTATTCTATTATGACAGACCAGGTTAAACTACAATCTCTATTATATTTTGACAGACCAGCTAGATCTACTGTCTCTATTATATTATGACAGACCAGCTAGATCTACTGTCTCTATTATATTATGACAGACCAGGTAGATCTACTGTCTCTGTTATATTATGACAGACCAGCTAGATCTACTATCTCTATTATATTATGACAGACCAGCTAGATCTACTGTCTCTATTATATTATGACAGACCAGCTAGATCTACTGTCTCCATTATAAAATGACAGACCAGCTATATCTACTGTCTCTATTGTATTATGACAGACCAGCTAGATCTACTGTCTCTATTATATTATGACAGACCAGCTAGATCTACTGTCTCTATTATATTATGACAGACCAGCTATATCTACTGTCTCTATTATATTATGACAGACCAGCTAGATCTACTGTCTCTATTATATTATGACAGACCAGCTAGATCTACTATCTCTATTATATTTTGACAGACCAGGTAGATCTACTGTCTCTATTATATTATGACAGACCAGCTAGATCTACTGTCTCTATTATATTTTGACAGACCAGGTAGATCTACTGTCCCTATTATACTATGATACACCAGCTAGATCTACTGTCTCTATTATATTATGACAGACCAGCTAGATCTACTGTCTCTATTATATTATGACAGACCAGCTAGATCTACTGTCTCTATTATAAAATGACAGACCAGGTAGATATACTGTCTCTATTATATTATGACAGACCATCTAGATCTACTGTCTCTATTATATTTTGACAGACCAGGTAGATCTACTGTCTATATTATATTATGACAGACCAGCTAGATCTACTGTCTCTATTGTATTATGACAGACCAGCTAGATCTACTGTCTCTATTATATTATGACAGACCAGCTAGATCTTCTGTCTATTATATTATGACAGACCAGGTAGATATACTGTCTCTATTATATTATGACAGACCAGCTAGATCTACTGTCTCTATTATAATATGACAGACCAGCTAGATCTACTGTCTCTATTATATTATGACAGACCAGCTAGATCTACTATCTCTATTATATTTTGACAGACCAGGTAGATCTACTGTCTCTATTATATTATGACAGACCAGCTAGATCTACTGTCTCTATTATATTTTGACATACCAGGTAGATCTACTGTCTCTGTTATATTATGACAGACCAGCTAGATCTACTATCTCTGTTATATTATGACAGACCTGGCAGATACACTGTCTCTATTATATTATGACAGACCAGCTAGATCTACTGTCTCTATTCTATTATGACAGACCAGGTTAAACTACAATCTCTATTATATTATGACAGACCAGCTAGATCTACTGTCTCTATTATAATATGACAGACCAGCTAGATCTACTGTCTCTATTATATTATGACAGACCAGCTAGATCTACTATCTCTATTATATTTTGACATACCAGGTAGATCTACTGTCTCTGTTATATTATGACAGACCAGCTAGATCTACTGTCTCTGTTATATTATGACAGACCTGGTAGATACACTGTCTCTATTATACTATGACAGACCATCTAGATCTACTGTCTCTATTATACTATGACAGACCAGGCAGATCTACTTACTCTATTATATTATGACAGACCAGCTAGATCTACTATTTCTATTATACTATGACAGACCAGGTAGATCTACTGTCTCTATTGTATTATGACAGACCAGCTAGATCTACTGTTTCTATTATACTATGACAGACCAGGTAGATCTACTGTCTCTATTATATTATGACAGACCAGCTAGATCTACTGTGTCTATTGTATTATGACAGACCAGATAGATCTACTGTTTCTATTATACTATGACAGACCAGGTAGATCTTCTGCCTCTATTATAATATGACAGACCAGCTAGATCTACTGTCTCTATTGTATTATGACAGACCAGGTAGATCTACTATCTCTATTATATTTTGACAGACCAGGTAGATCTACTGTCCCTATTATACTATGATAGACCAGCTAGATCTACTGTCTCTATTATATTATGACAGACCAGCTAGATCTACTGTCTCTATTATAAAATGACAGACCAGGTAGATATACTGTCTCTATTATATTATGACAGACCATCTAGATCTACTGTCTCTATTATATTTTGACAGACCAGGTAGATCTACTGTCTATATTATATTATGACAGACCAGCTAGATCTACTGTCTCTATTGTATTATGACAGACCAGCTAGATCTACTGTCTCTATTATATTATGACAGACCAGCTAGATCTTCTGTCTATTATATTATGACAGACCAGCTAGATCTACTGTCTCTATTATATTATGACAGACCAGCTAGATCTATTGTCTCTATTATAATATGACATTATGACAGACCAGCTAGATCTACTGTCTCTATTGTATTATGACAGACCAGCTAGATCTACTATCTCTATTATATTTTGACAGACCAGGTAGATCTACTGTCTCTATTATATTATGACAGACCAGCTAGATCTACTGTCTCTATTATATTTTGACATACCAGGTAGATCTACTGTCTCTATTATATTATGACAGACCAGCTAGATCTACTATCTCTGTTATATTATGACAGACCTGGCAGATACACTGTCTCTATTATATTATGACAGACCAGCTAGATCTACTGTCTCTATTCTATTATGACAGACCAGGTTAAACTACAATCTCTATTATATTATGACAGACCAGCTAGATCTACTGTCTCTATTATAATATGACAGACCAGCTAGATCTACTGTCTCTATGATATTATGAGAGACCAGGTAGATATACCGACTCCATTATAAAATGACAGACCAGCTAGATCTACTGTCTCTATTATAATATGACAGACCAGCTAGATCGACTGTCTCTATTATATTATGACAGACCAGCTAGATCTATTGTCTCTATTATAATATGACATTATGACAGACCAGTTAGATCTACTGTCTCTATTATATTTTGACAGACCAGGTAGATCTACTGTCTCTATTATATTATGACAGACCAGCTAGATCTACTGTCTCTATTATATTATGACAGACCAGCTAGATCTACTGTCTCTATTATAATATGACAGACCAGCTAGATCGACTGTCTCTATTATATTATGACAGACCAGCTAGATCTATTGTCTCTATTATAATATGACATTATGACAGACCAGTTAGATCTACTGTCTCTATTATATTTTGACAGACCAGGTAGATCTACTGTCTCTATTATATTATGACAGACCAGCTAAATCTACTGTCTCTATGTCTCTATTATAAAATGACAGACCAGGTAGATATACTGTCTCTATTATATTATGACTGACCAGCTAAATCTACTGTCTCTATTGTATTATGACAGACAAGCTAGATCTATTGTCTCTATTATAATATGACATTATGACAGAACAGCTAGATCTACTGTCTCTATTGTATTATGACAGACCAGCTAGATCTACTATCTCTATTATATTTTGACAGACCAGGTAGATCTACTGTCTCTATTATATTATGACAGACCAGCTAGATCTACTGTCTCTATTATATTTTGACATACCAGGTAGATCTACTGTCTCTGTTATATTATGACAGACCAGCTAGATCTACTATCTCTGTTATATTATGACAGACCTGGCAGATACACTGTCTCTATTATATTATGACAGACCAGCTAGATCTACTGTCTCTATTCTATTATGACAGACCAGGTTAAACTACAATCTCTATTATATTATGACAGACCAGCTAGATCTACTGTCTCTATTATAATATGACAGACCAGCTAGATCTACTGTCTCTATTATATTATGGCAGACCAGCTAGATCTACTGTCTCTATTATATTTTGACATACCAGGTAGATCTACTGTCTCTGTTATATTATGACAGACCAGCTAGATCTACTGTCTCTGTTATATTATGACAGACCTGGTAGATACACTGTCTCTATTATACTATGACAGACCATCTAGATCTACTGTCTCTATTATACTATGACAGACCAGGCAGATCTACTTACTCTATTATATTATGACAGACCAGCTAGATCTACTATTTCTATTATACTATGACAGACCAGGTAGATCTACTGTCTCTATTGTATTATGACAGACCAGCTAGATCTACTGTTTCTATTATACTATGACAGACCAGGTAGATCTACTGTCTCTATTATATTATGACAGACCAGCTAGATCTACTGTGTCTATTGTATTATGACAGACCAGATAGATCTACTGTTTCTATTATACTATGACAGACCAGGTAGATCTTCTGCCTCTATTATAATATGACAGACCAGCTAGATCTACTGTCTCTATTGTATTATGACAGACCAGGTAGATCTACTATCTCTATTATATTATGACTGACCAGCTAGATCTACTGTCTCTATTATAATATGACAGACCAGCTAGATCTACTGTCTCTATTGTATTATGACAGACCAGCTAGATCTACTGTCTCTATGATATTATGAGAGACCAGGTAGATATACCGACTCCATTATAAAATGACAGACCAGCTAGATCTACTGTCTCTATTATAATATGACAGACCAGCTAGATCGACTGTCTCTATTATATTATGACAGACCAGCTAGATCTATTGTCTCTATTATAATATGACATTATGACAGACCAGTTAGATCTACTGTCTCTATTATATTTTGACAGGCCAGGTAGATCTGCTGTCTCTATTATATTATGACAGACCAGCTAGATCTACTGTCTCTATTATATTATGACAGACCAGCTAGATCTACTGTCTCTATTATAATATGACAGACCAGCTAGATCGACTGTCTCTATTGTATTATGACAGACCAGCTAGATCTATTGTCTCTATTATAATATGACATTATGACAGACCAGTTAGATCTACTGTCTCTATTATATTTTGACAGACCAGGTAGATCTACTGTCTCTATTATATTATGACAGACCAGCTAAATCTACTGTCTCTATGTCTCTATTATAAAATGACAGACCAGGTAGATATACTGTCTCTATTATATTATGACTGACCAGCTAAATCTACTGTCTCTATTGTATTATGACAGACCAGCTAGATCTACTGTGTATATTATATTATGACAGACCAGGTAGATATACTGTCTCCATTATAAAATGACAGACCAGCTATATCTACTGTCTCTATTGTATTATGACTGACCAGCTAGATCTACTGTCTCTATTATATTATGACAGACCAGCTAGATCTACTGTCTCTATTATATTATGACAGACCAGGTAGATATACTGTCTCTATTATATTATGACAGACCAGCTAGATCTACTGTCTCTATTATAATATGACAGACCTGCTAGATCTATTGTCTCTATTATAATATGACAGACCAGCTAGATCTACTGTCTCTATTATATTATGACAGACCAGCTAAATCTACTGTCTCTATTGTATTATGACAGACCAGCAAGATCTACTCTCTCTATTATATTATGACAGACCAGCTAGATCTACTGTGTCTATTATATTATGACAGACCAGCTAGATCTACTGTCTCTATTATATGATGACAGACCAGCTAGATCTATTGTCTCTATTATAAAATGACATTATGACAGACCAGCTAGATCTACTGTCTCTATTGTATTATGACAGACCAGCTAGATCTACTGTCTATTATATTATGACAGACCAGCTAGATCTACTGTCTCTATTATATTATGACAGACCAGCTAGATCTACTGTCTCTATTATAAAATGACAGACCAGGTAGATATACTGTCTCTATTATATTATGACAGACCAGCAAGATCTACTGTCTCTATTATATTTTGACAGACCAGGTAGATCTACTGTCTCTATTATATTATGACAGACCAGCTAGATCTACTGTCTCTATTGTATTATGACAGACCAGCTAGATCTACTGTCTCTATTATATTATGACAGACCAGCTAGATCTATTGTCTCTATTATAATATGACATTATGACATACCAGCCAGATCTACTGTCTCTATTGTATTATGACAGACCAGCTAGATCTACTATCTCTATTATATTTTGACAGACCAGGTAGATCTACTGTCTCTATTATATTATGACAGACCAGCTAGATCTACTGTCTCTATTATATTTTGACATACCAGGTAGATCTACTGTCTCTGTTATATTATGACAGACCAGCTAGATCTACTATCTCTGTTATATTATGACAGACCTGGCAGATACACTGTCTCTATTATATTATGACAGACCAGCTAGATCTACTGTCTCTATTCTATTATGACAGACCAGGTTAAACTACAATCTCTATTATATTATGACAGACCAGCTAGATCTACTGTCTCTATTATAATATGACAGACCAGCTAGATCTACTGTCTCTATGATATTATGAGAGACCAGGTAGATATACCGACTCCATTATAAAATGACAGACCAGCTAGATCTACTGTCTCTATTATAATATGACAGACCAGCTAGATCGACTGTCTCTATTATATTATGACAGACCAGCTAGATCTATTGTCTCTATTATAATATGACATTATGACAGACCAGTTAGATCTACTGTCTCTATTATATTTTGACAGACCAGGTAGATCTACTGTCTCTATTATATTATGACAGACCAGCTAGATCTACTGTCTCTATTATATTATGACAGACCAGCTAGATCTACTGTCTCTATTATAATATGACAGACCAGCTAGATCGACTGTCTCTATTATATTATGACAGACCAGCTAGATCTATTGTCTCTATTATAATATGACATTATGACAGACCAGTTAGATCTACTGTCTCTATTATATTTTGACAGACCAGGTAGATCTACTGTCTCTATTATATTATGACAGACCAGCTAAATCTACTGTCTCTATGTCTCTATTATAAAATGACAGACCAGGTAGATATACTGTCTCTATTATATTATGACTGACCAGCTAAATCTACTGTCTCTATTGTATTATGACAGACAAGCTAGATCTATTGTCTCTATTATAATATGACATTATGACAGAACAGCTAGATCTACTGTCTCTATTGTATTATGACAGACCAGCTAGATCTACTATCTCTATTATATTTTGACAGACCAGGTAGATCTACTGTCTCTATTATATTATGACAGACCAGCTAGATCTACTGTCTCTATTATATTTTGACATACCAGGTAGATCTACTGTCTCTGTTATATTATGACAGACCAGCTAGATCTACTATCTCTGTTATATTATGACAGACCTGGCAGATACACTGTCTCTATTATATTATGACAGACCAGCTAGATCTACTGTCTCTATTCTATTATGACAGACCAGGTTAAACTACAATCTCTATTATATTATGACAGACCAGCTAGATCTACTGTCTCTATTATAATATGACAGACCAGCTAGATCTACTGTCTCTATTATATTATGGCAGACCAGCTAGATCTACTGTCTCTATTATATTTTGACATACCAGGTAGATCTACTGTCTCTGTTATATTATGACAGACCAGCTAGATCTACTGTCTCTGTTATATTATGACAGACCTGGTAGATACACTGTCTCTATTATACTATGACAGACCATCTAGATCTACTGTCTCTATTATACTATGACAGACCAGGCAGATCTACTTACTCTATTATATTATGACAGACCAGCTAGATCTACTATTTCTATTATACTATGACAGACCAGGTAGATCTACTGTCTCTATTGTATTATGACAGACCAGCTAGATCTACTGTTTCTATTATACTATGACAGACCAGGTAGATCTACTGTCTCTATTATATTATGACAGACCAGCTAGATCTACTGTGTCTATTGTATTATGACAGACCAGATAGATCTACTGTTTCTATTATACTATGACAGACCAGGTAGATCTTCTGCCTCTATTATAATATGACAGACCAGCTAGATCTACTGTCTCTATTGTATTATGACAGACCAGGTAGATCTACTATCTCTATTATATTATGACTGACCAGCTAGATCTACTGTCTCTATTATAATATGACAGACCAGCTAGATCTACTGTCTCTATTGTATTATGACAGACCAGCTAGATCTACTGTCTCTATGATATTATGAGAGACCAGGTAGATATACCGACTCCATTATAAAATGACAGACCAGCTAGATCTACTGTCTCTATTATAATATGACAGACCAGCTAGATCGACTGTCTCTATTATATTATGACAGACCAGCTAGATCTATTGTCTCTATTATAATATGACATTATGACAGACCAGTTAGATCTACTGTCTCTATTATATTTTGACAGGCCAGGTAGATCTACTGTCTCTATTATATTATGACAGACCAGCTAGATCTACTGTCTCTATTATATTATGACAGACCAGCTAGATCTACTGTCTCTATTATAATATGACAGACCAGCTAGATCGACTGTCTCTATTGTATTATGACAGACCAGCTAGATCTATTGTCTCTATTATAATATGACATTATGACAGACCAGTTAGATCTACTGTCTCTATTATATTTTGACAGACCAGGTAGATCTACTGTCTCTATTATATTATGACAGACCAGCTAAATCTACTGTCTCTATGTCTCTATTATAAAATGACAGACCAGGTAGATATACTGTCTCTATTATATTATGACTGACCAGCTAAATCTACTGTCTCTATTGTATTATGACAGACCAGCTAGATCTACTGTGTATATTATATTATGACAGACCAGGTAGATATACTGTCTCCATTATAAAATGACAGACCAGCTATATCTACTGTCTCTATTGTATTATGACTGACCAGCTAGATCTACTGTCTCTATTATATTATGACAGACCAGCTAGATCTACTGTCTCTATTATATTATGACATACCAGGTAGATATACTGTCTCTATTATATTATGACAGACCAGCTAGATCTACTGTCTCTATTATAATATGACAGACCTGCTAGATCTATTGTCTCTATTATAATATGACAGACCAGCTAGATCTACTGTCTCTATTATATTATGACAGACCAGCTAAATCTACTGTCTCTATTGTATTATGACAGACCAGCAAGATCTACTCTCTCTATTATATTATGACAGACCAGCTAGATCTACTGTGTCTATTATATTATGACAGACCAGCTAGATCTACTGTCTCTATTATATGATGACAGACCAGCTAGATCTATTGTCTCTATTATAAAATGACATTATGACAGACCAGCTAGATCTACTGTCTCTATTGTATTATGACAGACCAGCTAGATCTACTATCTCTATTATATTTTGACAGACCAGGTAGATCTACTGTCCCTATTATACTATGACAGACCAGCTAGATCTACTGTCTCTATTATATTATGACAGACCAGCTAGATCTACTGTCTCTATTATATTATGACAGACCAGCTAGATCTACTGTCTCTATTATAAAATGACAGACCAGGTAGATATACTGTCTCTATTATATTATGACAGACCAGCAAGATCTACTGTCTCTATTATATTTTGACAGACCAGGTAGATCTACTGTCTCTATTATATTATGACAGACCAGCTAGATCTACTGTCTCTATTGTATTATGACAGACCAGCTAGATCTACTGTCTCTATTATATTATGACAGACCAGCTAGATCTATTGTCTCTATTATAATATGACATTATGACATACCAGCCAGATCTACTGTCTCTATTTTATTATGACAGACCAGCTAGATCTACTATCTCTATTATATTTTGACAGACCAGGTAGATCTACTGTCTCTATTATATTATGACAGACCAGCTAGATCTACTGTCTCTATTATATTTTGACAGACCAGGTAGATCTACTGCCCCTATTATACTATGACAGACCAGCTAGATCTACTGTCTCTATTATATTATGACAGACCAGCTAGATCTACTGTCTCTATTATAATATGACAGACCAGCTAGATCGACTGTCTCTATTATATTATGACAGACCAGCTAGATCTATTGTCTCTATTATAATATGACATTATGACAGACCAGTTAGATCTACTGTCTCTATTATATTTTGACAGACCAGGTAGATCTACTGTCTCTATTATATTATGACAGACCAGCTAAATCTACTGTCTCTATGTCTCTATTATAAAATGACAGACCAGGTAGATATACTGTCTCTATTATATTATGACTGACCAGCTAAATCTACTGTCTCTATTGTATTATGACAGACAAGCTAGATCTATTGTCTCTATTATAATATGACATTATGACAGAACAGCTAGATCTACTGTCTCTATTGTATTATGACAGACCAGCTAGATCTACTATCTCTATTATATTTTGACAGACCAGGTAGATCTACTGTCTCTATTATATTATGACAGACCAGCTAGATCTACTGTCTCTATTATATTTTGACATACCAGGTAGATCTACTGTCTCTGTTATATTATGACAGACCAGCTAGATCTACTATCTCTGTTATATTATGACAGACCTGGCAGATACACTGTCTCTATTATATTATGACAGACCAGCTAGATCTACTGTCTCTATTCTATTATGACAGACCAGGTTAAACTACAATCTCTATTATATTATGACAGACCAGCTAGATCTACTGTCTCTATTATAATATGACAGACCAGCTAGATCTACTGTCTCTATTATATTATGGCAGACCAGCTAGATCTACTGTCTCTATTATATTTTGACATACCAGGTAGATCTACTGTCTCTGTTATATTATGACAGACCAGCTAGATCTACTGTCTCTGTTATATTATGACAGACCTGGTAGATACACTGTCTCTATTATACTATGACAGACCATCTAGATCTACTGTCTCTATTATACTATGACAGACCAGGCAGATCTACTTACTCTATTATATTATGACAGACCAGCTAGATCTACTATTTCTATTATACTATGACAGACCAGGTAGATCTACTGTCTCTATTGTATTATGACAGACCAGCTAGATCTACTGTTTCTATTATACTATGACAGACCAGGTAGATCTACTGTCTCTATTATATTATGACAGACCAGCTAGATCTACTGGGTCTATTGTATTATGACAGACCAGAGATCTAGATCTACTAGTTTCTATTATACTATGACAGACCAGCTAGATCTACTGTCTCTATTGTATTATGACAGACCAGGTAGATCTACTATCTCTATTATATTATGACTGACCAGCTAGATCTACTGTCTCTATTATAATATGACAGACCAGCTAGATCTACTGTCTCTATTGTATTATGACAGACCAGCTAGATCTACTGTCTCTATGATATTATGAGAGACCAGGTAGATATACCGACTCCATTATAAAATGACAGACCAGCTAGATCTACTGTCTCTATTATAATATGACAGACCAGCTAGATCGACTGTCTCTATTATATTATGACAGACCAGCTAGATCTATTGTCTCTATTATAATATGACATTATGACAGACCAGTTAGATCTACTGTCTCTATTATATTTTGACAGGCCAGGTAGATCTACTGTCTCTATTATATTATGACAGACCAGCTAGATCTACTGTCTCTATTATATTATGACAGACCAGCTAGATCTACTGTCTCTATTATAATATGACAGACCAGCTAGATCGACTGTCTCTATTGTATTATGACAGACCAGCTAGATCTATTGTCTCTATTATAATATGACATTATGACAGACCAGTTAGATCTACTGTCTCTATTATATTTTGACAGACCAGGTAGATCTACTGTCTCTATTATATTATGACAGACCAGCTAAATCTACTGTCTCTATGTCTCTATTATAAAATGACAGACCAGGTAGATATACTGTCTCTATTATATTATGACTGACCAGCTAAATCTACTGTCTCTATTGTATTATGACAGACCAGCTAGATCTACTGTGTATATTATATTATGACAGACCAGGTAGATATACTGTCTCCATTATAAAATGACAGACCAGCTATATCTACTGTCTCTATTGTATTATGACTGACCAGCTAGATCTACTGTCTCTATTATATTATGACAGACCAGCTAGATCTACTGTCTCTATTATATTATGACAGACCAGGTAGATATACTGTCTCTATTATATTATGACAGACCAGCTAGATCTACTGTCTCTATTATAATATGACAGACCTGCTAGATCTATTGTCTCTATTATAATATGACAGACCAGCTAGATCTACTGTCTCTATTATATTATGACAGACCAGCTAAATCTACTGTCTCTATTGTATTATGACAGACCAGCAAGATCTACTCTCTCTATTATATTATGACAGACCAGCTAGATCTACTGTGTCTATTATATTATGACAGACCAGCTAGATCTACTGTCTCTATTATATTATGACAGACCAGCTAGATCTACTGTCTCTATTATAAAATGACAGACCAGGTAGATATACTGTCTCTATTATATTATGACAGACCAGCTAGATCTACTATCTCTATTATATTTTGACAGACCAGGTAGATCTACTGTCTCTATTATATTATGACAGACCAGCTAGATCTACTGTCTCTATTATATTATGACAGACCAGCTAGATCTACTGTCTCTATTATATTATGACAGACCAGCTAGATCTACTGTCTCTATTATATTATGACAGACCAGGTAGATATACTGTCTCTATTATATTATGACAGACCAGCAAGATCTACTGTCTCTATTATATTTTGACAGACCAGGTAGATCTACTGTCTCTATTATATTATGACAGACCAGCTAGATCTACTGTCTCTATTATATTATGACAGACCAGCTAGATCTACTGTCTCTATTATATTATGACAGACCAGCTAGATCTACTGTCTCTATTTATATTATGACAGACCAGCTAGATCTACTGTCTCTATATTATGACAGACCAGCTAGATCTACTGTCTCTATTATATTGACAGACCAGGTAGACTACTGATTATGACAGACCAGCTAGATCTACTGTCTCTATTATATTATGACAGACCAGCTAGATCTACTGTCTCTATTATATTATGACAGACCAGCTAGATCTACTGTCTCTATTTATAAAATGACAGACCAGGTAGATATACTGTCTCTATTATATTATGACAGACCAGCTAGATCTACTGTCTCTATTGTATTATGACAGACCAGGTAGATCTACTGTCTCTATTATATTATGACAGACCAGCTAGATCTACTGTCTCTATTATATTATGACAGACCAGCTAGATCTACTGTCTCTATTATATTATGACAGACCAGCTAGATCTACTGTCTCTATTATATTATGACTAGCCAGATCTACTGTCTCTATATTATGACAGACCAGCTAGATCTACTGTCTCTATTATATTTTGACAGACCAGGTAGATCTACTGTCTCTATTATATTATGACAGACCAGCTAGATCTACTGTCTCTATTATATTTTGACAGACCAGGTAGATCTACTGTCTCTATTATACTATGACAGACCAGCTAGATCTACTGTCTCTATTATATTATGACAGACCAGCTAGATCTACTGTCTCTATTATATTATGACAGACCAGCTAGATCTACTGTCTCTATTATAAAATGACAGACCAGGTAGATATACTGTCTCTATTATATTATGACAGACCAGCTAGATCTACTGTCTCTATTATATTTTGACACACCAGGTAGATCTACTGTCTCTATTATATTATGACAGACCAGCTAGATCTACTGTCTCTATTGTATTATGACAGACCAGCTAGATCTACTGTCTCTATTATATTATGACAGACCAGCTAGATCTACTGTGTCTATTGTATTATGACAGACCAGCTAGATCTACTGTCTATTATATTATGACAGACCAGCTAGATCTATTGTCTCTATTATAATATGACAGACCAGCTAGATCTACTGTCTCTATTATATTATGACAGACCAGCTAGATCTACTGTCTATATTATATTATAACAGACCAGCTAGATCTACTGTCTCTATTCTATTATGACAGACTAGCTAGATCTACTGTCTCTATTATATTATGACAGACCAGCTAGATCTAGTGTCTCTATTATATTATGACAGGCCAAATAAATATACTGTCTCTTTTATATTTTGACAGACCAGGTAGATCTACTGTCTCTATTATATAATGACAGACCAGCTAGATCTACTGTCTCTATTGTATTTTGATAGACCAGGTAGATCTACTGTCTCTATTATATTATGACAGACCAGCTAGATCTACTGTCTCTATTGTATTATGACAGACCAGGTCGATATACTGTCTCTATTATATTATGACAGACCAGGTAGATATACCGTCTCTATTATATTATGACAGACCAGGTCGATATACTGTCTCTATTACATTATGACAGACCAGGTAGATATACTGTCTCTATTATATTATGACAGACCAGCTAGATCTACTGTGTCTATTATATTATGACAGACCAGCTAGATATACTGTCTATTATATTATGACAGACCAGCTAGATCTACTGTCTATTTTATTATGACAGACCAGCTAGATCTACTGTCTCTATTGTATTATGACAGACCAGCTAGATCTACTGTCTCTATTATATTATGAGAGACCAGGTAGATATACCGACTCCATTATAAAATGACAGACCAGCTAGATCTATTCTCTATTGTATTATGACAGACAAGCAAGATCAATTGTCTCTATTATATTATGACAGACCAGCTAGATCTACTGTCTCTATTGTATTATGACAGACCAGGTGGATATACTGTCTCTATTATATTATGACAGACCAGGTAGATATACTGTCTCTATTATATTATGACAGACCAGGTCGATATACTGTCTCTATTATATTATGACAGACCAGCTAGATCTACTGTGTCTATTATATTATGACAGACCAGCGAGATCTACTGTCTATTATATTATGACAGACCAGCGAGATCTACTGTCTATTTTAGTATGACAGACCAGCTAGATCTACTGTCTCTATTGTATTATGACAGACCAGCTAGATCTACTGTCTCTATTATATTATGAGAGACCAGGTAGGTATACCGACTCCATTATAAAATGACAGACCAGCTAGATCTATTCTCGCTATTGTATTATGACAGACCAGCTAGATCAATTGTCTCTATTATGTTATGACAGACCAGCTAAATCTACTGTCTCCATTATAAAATGACAACCCAGCTATATCTACTGTCTCTATTGTATTATGACTGACCAGCTAGATCTACTGTCTCTATTATATTATGACAGACCAGCTAGATCTACTGTCTCTATTATATTATGACAGACCAGGTAGATATACTGTCTCTATTATATTATGACAGACCAGCTATATCTACTGTGTCTATTCTATTATGACAGACCAGCTAGATCTACTGTCTATTATATTATGACAGACCAGCTAGATCTAATGTCTATTATATTATGACAGACCAGCTAGATCTATTGTCTCTATTATAATATGACAGACCAGCTAGATCTACTGTCTCTATTATATTATGACAGACCAGCTAGATCTACTGTCTCTATTATATTATGATAGAACAGCTAGATCTACTGTGTCTATTATATCATGACAGACCAGCTAGATCTACTGTGTCTATTATATTATGACAGACCAGCTAGATCTTCTGTCTATTATATTATGACAGACCAGCTAGATCTACTGTCTCTATTATATTATGACAGACCAGCGAGGTCTACTGTCTCCATTATAAAATGACAGACCAGCTATATCTACTGTCTCTATTGTATTATGACTGACCAGCTAGATCTATTGTCTCTATTATATTATGACAGACCAGCGAGATCTACTGTCTCTATTATATTATGACAGACCAGCTAGATCTATTGTCTCTATTATAATATGACAGACCAGCTAGATCTACTGTCTCTATATCTCTATTGTACTATGACAGACCATCTAGATCTACTGTCTCTATTATATTATGACAGACCAGCTAGGTCTACTGTCTCTATTTCTCTATTGTACTATGACGGACCAGCTAGATCTACTGTCTCTATTATACTATGACAGACCAGGTAGATCTACTGTCTCTATTATATTATGAGAGACCAGCTAGATCTACTGTCTATTATATTATGACAGACCAGCTAGATCTACTGTCTATTATATTATGACAGACCAGCTAGATCTATTGTCTCTATTATAATATGACAGACCTGCTAGATCTATTGTCTCTATTATATTATGACAGACCAGCTAGATCTACTGTCTCTATTGTATTATGACAGACCAGCAAGATCTACTCTCTATTATATTATGACAGACCAGCTAGATCTACTGTGTCTATTATATTATGACAGACCAGCTAGATCTACTGTCTCTATTATATGATGACAGACCAGCTAGATCTACTGTCTCTATTATAATATGACAGACCAGCTAGATCTACTGTCTCTATATCTCTATTGTACTATGACAGACCATCTAGATCTACTGTCTCTATTATATTATGACAGACCAGCTAGGTCTACTGTCTCTATGTCTCTATTGTACTATGACGGACCAGCTAGATCTACTGTCTCCATTATAAAATGACAACCCAGCTATATCTACTGTCTCTATTGTATTATGACTGGGTAATTTCAGTGTAGGAAAGGATGAAACAGCGTCTGTGCCACCAGTAAGTACAGATAGTAGTATAAATCCCCTGGCACAGTCCCCGCAGCCGGACAACTTTCTCACGGTTTCTGGAAGGAAATGCTGTAGGAACGCTCAACCGGTGTCGCTCATTCAGCAGACAGAAACTTTCAACCGGTTCTCCCCATTAAGCAGCGGGTCGGTGTCAGAGGCCGAGTCTTCTCTGGTCTCTACTCCTCCCGTTACGGGGTCTGAGACGCCAGGAAGCTTCCCACCATTAGCTCTGACAAATTGAAAACTCTAGTCATTGGCGACTCCATTACCCGCAGTATTAGACTTAAAGCGAATCATCCAGCGATCATACACTGTTTACCCGGGGCAGGGCTACCGACGTTAAGGCTAATCTGAAGATGGTGCTGGCTAAAGCTAAAACTGGCGAGTGTAGAGAGTATAGAGATATTGTTATCCACGTCGGCACCAACGATGTTAGGATGAAACAGTCAGAGATCACCAAGCGCAACATAGCTTCTGCGTGCATATCAGCTAGAAAGATGTGTCGGCATCGAGTAATTGTCTCTGGCCCTCCCAGTTAGGGGAGTGATGAGCTCTACAGCAGAGTCTCACAACTCAATCGCTGGTTGAAAACTGTTTTCTGCCCCTCCCAAAAGATAGAATTTGTAGATAATTGGCCCTCTTTCTGGGACTCACCCACAAACAGGACCAAGCCTGACCTGCTGAGGAGTGACGGACTCCATCCTAGCTGGAGGGGTGCTCTCATCTTATCTGCCAACATAGACAGGGCTCTAACTCCTCTAGCTCCACAATGAAATAGGGTGCAGGCCAGGCAGCAGGCTATTAGCCAGCCTGCCAGCATAGTGGAGTCTGCCACTAGCATAGTCAGTGTAGTCAGCTCAGCTATCACCATTGAGACCGTGTCTGTGCCTCGACCTAGGTTGGGCAAAACTAAACATGGCGGTGTTCGCCTTAGCAATCTCACTAGGATAAAGACCACCTCCATTCCTGTCATTACTGAAAGAGATCATGATACCTCACATCTCAAAATAGGGCTACTTAATGTTAGATCCCTTACTTCAAAGGCAATTATAGTCAATGAACTAATCACTGATCATAATCTTGATGTGATTGGCCTGACTGAAACATGGCTTAAGCCTGATGAATTTACTGTGTTAAATGAGGCCTCACCTCCTGGCTACACTAGTGACCATATCCCCGTGCATCCCGCAAAGGCGGAGGTGTTGCTAACATTTACGAAAGCAAATTTCAATTTACAAAAAAAAATGACGTTTTCGTCTTTTGAGCTTCTAGTCATGAAATCTATGCAGCCTACTCAATCACTTTTTATAGCTACTGTTTACAGGCCTCCTGGGCCATATACAGCGTTTCTCACTGAGTTCCTGAATTCCTATCAGACCTTGTAGTCATTGCAGATAATATTCTAATCTTTGGTGACTTTAATATTCACATGGAAAAGTCCACAGACCCACTCCAAAAGGCTTTTGGAGCCATCATCGACTCAGTGGGTTTTGTCCAACATGTCTCTGGACCCACTCACTGTCACAGTCATACGCTGGACCTAGTTTTGTCCCATGGAATAAATGTTGTGGATCTTAATGTTTTTCCTCATAATCCTGGACTATCGGACCACCATTTTATTACGTTTGCAATTGCAACAAATAATCTGCTCAGACCCCAACCAAGGAACATCAAAAGTCGTGCTATAAATTCACAGACAACACAAAGATTCCTTGATGCCCTTCCAGACTCCCTCTGCCTACCCAAGGACGCCAGAGGACAAAAATCCGTTAACCACCTAACTGAGGATCTCAATTTAACATTGCGCAATACCCTAGATGCAGTTGCACCCCTAAAAACTAAAAAAATGTCTCATAAGAAACTAGCTCCCTGGTACACAGAAAATACCCGAGCTCTGAAGCAAGCTTCCAGAAAATTGGAACGGAAATGGCGCCACACCAAACTGGAAGTCTTCCGACTAGCTTGGAAGGACGGTACCCTGCAGTACCGAAGAGCCCTTACTGCTGCTCGATCGTCCTATTTTTCTAACTTAATTGAGGAAAATAAGAACAATCCGAAATTCCTTTTTGATACTGTGGCAAAGCTAACTAAAAAGCAGCATTCCCCAAGAGAGGATGACTTTCACTTTAGCAGTGATAAATTCATGAACTTCTTTGAGGAAAAGATTATGATTATTAGAAAGCAAATTACGGACTCCTCTTTAAACCTGCGTATTCCTCCAAACCTCAGTTGTCCTGAGTCTGCACAACTCTGCCAGGACCTAGGATCAAGAGAGACGCTCAAGTGTTTTAGTACTATATCTCTTGACACAATGATGAAAATAATCATGGCCTCTAAACCTTCAAGCTGTATACTGGACCCTATTCCAACTAAACTACTGAAAGAGCTGCTTCCTGTGCTTGGCCCTCCTATGTTGAACATAATAAACGGCTCTCTATCCACTGGATGTGTACCAAACTCACTAAAAGTGGCAGTAATAAAGCCTCTCTTGAAAAAGCCAAACCTTGACCCAGAAAATATAAAAACTATCGGCCTATATCGAATCTTCCATTCCTCTCAAAGATTTTAGAGAAGGCTGTTGCGCAGCAACTCACTGCCTTCCTGAAGACAAACAATGTATACGAAATGCTTCAGTCTGGTTTTAGACCCCATCATAGCACTGAGACGGCACTTGTGAAGGTGGTAAATGACATTTTAATGGCATCGGACCGAGGCTCTGCATCTGTCCTCGTGCTCCTAGACCTTAGTGCTGCTTTTGATACCATCGATCACCACATTCTTTTGGAGAGATTGGAAACCCAAATTGGTCTACACGGACATGTTCTGGCCTGGTTTAGGTCTTATCTGTCGGAAAGATATCAGTTTGTCTCTGTGAATGGTTTGTCCTCTGACAAATCAACTGTACATTTCGGTGTTCCTCAAGGTTCTGTTTTAGGACCACTATTGTTTTCACTATATATTTTACCTCTTGGGGATGTTATTCGAAAACATAATGTAAACTTTCACTGCTATGCGGATGACACACAGCTGTACATTTCAATGAAACATGGTGAAGCCCCAAAATTGCCCTCGCTAGAAGCATGTGTTTCAGACATAAGGAAGTGGATGGCTGCAAACTTTCTACTATTAAACTCGGACAAAACAGAGATGCTTGTTCTAGGTCCCAAGAAACAAAGAGATCTTCTGTTGAATCTGACAATTAATCTTAATGGTTGTACAGTCGTCTCAAATAAAACTGTGAAGGACCTCGGCGTTACTCTGGACCCTGATCTCTCTTTTGAAGAACATATCAAGACCATTTCGAGGACAGCTTTTTCCATCTACGTAACATTGCAAAAATCAGAAACTTTCTGTCCAAAAATGATGCAGAAAAATTAATCCATGCTTTTGTCACTTCTAGGTTAGACTACTGCAATGCTCTATTTTCCGGCTACCCGGATAAAGCACTAAATAAACTTCAGTTAGTGCTAAATACGGCTGCTAGAATCCTGACTAGAACCAAAAAATTTGATCATATTACTCCAGTGCTAGCCTCTCTACACTGGCTTCCTGTCAAAGCAAGGGCTGATTTCAAGGTTTTACTGCTAACCTACAAAGCATTACATGGGCTTGCTCCTACCTACCTCTCTGATTTGGTCCTGCCGTACATACCTACACGTACGCTACGGTCACAAGACGCAGGCCTCCTAATTGTCCCTAGAATTTCTAAGCAAACAGCTGGAGGCAGGGCTTTCTCCTATAGAGCTCCATTTTTATGGAACGGTCTGCCTACCCATGTCAGAGACGCAAACTCGGTCTCAACCTTTAAGTCTTTACTGAAGACTCATCTCTTCAGTGGGTCATATGATTGAGTGTAGTCTGGCCCAGGAGTGGGAAGGTGAACGGAAAGGCTCTGGAGCAACGAACCGCCCTTGCTGTCTCTGCCTGGCCGGTTCCCCCTTTCCACTGGGATTCTCTGCCTCTAACCCTGTTACGGGGGCTGAGTCACTGGCTTGCTGGGGCTCTCTCGTGCCGTCCCTGGGGGTGCGTCACCTGGGTGGGTTGATTCACTGTTGTGGTCGGCCTGTCTGGGTTGTCCCCCCTTGGGTTGTACCGTGGCGGAGATCTTTGTGGGCTATACTCGGCCTTGTCTCAGGATGGTGAGTTGGTGGTTGAAGATATCCCTCTAGTGGTGTGGGGGCTGTGCTTTGGCAAAGTGGGTGGGGTTATATCCTTCCTGTTTGGCCCTGTCCGGGGTGTCCTCGGATGGGGCCACAGTGTCTCCTGACCCCTCCTGTCTCAGCCTCCAGTATTTATGCTGCAGTAGTTTATGTGTCGGGGGGCTAGGGTCAGTTTGTTATATCTGGAGTACTTCTCCTGTCCTATTCGGTGTCCTGTGTGAATCTAAGTGTGCGTTCTCTAATTCTCTCCTTCTCTCTTTCTTTCTCTCTCTCGGAGGACCTGAGCCCTAGGACCATGCCCCAGGACTACCTGACATGATGACTCCTGCTGTCCCCAGTCCACCTGGCCATGCTGCTGCTCCAGTTTCAACTGGCCTGGGCCCTAGGACCATGTCCCAGGACTACCTGACATGAGGACTCCTTGCTTTCCCCAGTCCACCTGGCCATGCTCCTGCTCCAGTTTCAACTGTTCTGCCTTACTATTATTCAACCATGCTGGGTCATTTATGAACATTTGAACATCTTGGCCACGTTCTGTTATAATCTCCACCCGGCACAGCCAAAAGAGGACTGGCCACCCCACATATGCCCTCTCTAATTCTCTCTTTCTTTCTCTCTCTCTCGGAGGACCTGAGCCCTAGGACAGTGCCCCAGGACTACCTGACATGATGGCTCCTTGCTGTCCCCATTCCACCTGACTGCTGCTGCTCCAGTTTAAACTGTTCTGCCTTATTATTATTCGACCATGCTGGTCATTTATGAACATTTGAACATCTTGGTCATGTTCTGTTATAATCTCTACCCGGCACAGCCAGAAGAGGACTGGCCACCCCACATAGCCCGGTTCCTCTCTAGGTTTCTTCCTAGGTTTTGGCCTTTCTAGGGAGTTTTTCCTAGCCACCGTGCTTTTACACCTGCATTGTTTGCTGTTTGGGGTTTTAGGCTGGGTTTCTGTACAGCACTTTGAGATATCAGCTGATGTACGAAGGGCTATATAAATAAATTTGATTTGATCTACTGTCTCTATTATATTATGACAGACCAGCTAGATCTACTGTGTCTATTATATTATGACAGACCAGCTAGATCTACTGTCTCTATTATATTATGACAGACCAGCTATATCTACTGTGTCTATTCTATTATGACAGACCAGCTAGATCTACTGTCTATTATATTATGACAGACCAGCTAGATCTAATGTCTATTATATTATGACAGACCAGCTAGATCTATTGTCTCTATTATAATATGACAGACCAGCTAGATCTACTGTCTCTATTATATTATGACAGACCAGCTAGATCTACTGTCTCTATTATATTATGACAGAACAGCTAGATCTACTGTGTCTATTATATCATGACAGACCAGCTAGATCTACTGTCTCTATTATAAAATTACAGACCAGGTAGATATACTGTCTCTATTATATTATGACAGACCAGCTAGATCTACTGTGTCTATTATATTATGACAGACCAGCTAGATCTTCTGTCTATTATATTATGACAGACCAGCTAGATCTACTGTCTCTATTATATTATGACAGACCAGCGAGGTCTACTGTCTCCATTATAAAAATGACAGACCAGCTATATCTACTGTCTCTATTGTATTATGACTGACCAGCTAGATCTATTGTCTCTATTATATTATGACAGACCAGCGAGATCTACTGTCTCTATTATATTATGACAGACCAGCTAGATCTATTGTCTCTATTATAATATGACAGACCAGCTAGATCTACTGTCTCTATATCTCTATTGTACTATGACAGACCATCTAGATCTACTGTCTCTATTATATTATGACAGACCAGCTAGGTCTACTGTCTCTATTTCTCTATTGTACTATGACGGACCAGCTAGATCTACTGTCTCTATTATACTATGACAGACCAGGTAGATCTACTGTCTCTATTATATTATGAGAGACCAGCTAGATCTACTGTCTATTATATTATGACAGACCAGCTAGATCTACTGTCTATTATATTATGACAGACCAGCTAGATCTATTGTCTCTATTATAATATGACAGACCTGCTAGATCTATTGTCTCTATTATATTATGACAGACCAGCTAGATCTACTGTCTCTATTGTATTATGACAGACCAGCAAGATCTACTCTCTCTATTATATTATGACAGACCAGCTAGATCTACTGTGTCTATTATATTATGACAGACCAGCTAGATCTACTGTCTCTATTATATGATGACAGACCAGCTAGATCTACTGTCTCTATTATAATATGACAGACCAGCTAGATCTACTGTCTCTATATCTCTATTGTACTATGACAGACCATCTAGATCTACTGTCTCTATTATATTATGACAGACCAGCTAGGTCTACTGTCTCTATGTCTGTATTGTACTATGACGGACCAGCTAGATCTACTGTCTCTATTATACTATGACAGACCAGGTAGATCTACTGTCTCTATTATATTATGAGAGACCAGCTAGATCTACTGTCTATTATATTATGACAGACCAGCTAGATCTACTGTCTATTATATTATGACAGACCAGCTAGATCTATTGTCTCTATTGTATTATGACAGACCAGCAAGATCTACTCTCTCTATTGTATTATGACAGACCAGCTAGATCTACTGTCTCTATTGTATTATGACAGACCAGCAAGATCTACTCTCTCTATTATATTATGACAGACCAGCTAGATCTACTGTGTCTATTGTATTATGACAGACCAGCTAGATCTACTGTCTATTATATTATGACAGACCAGCTAGATCTATTGTCTCTATTATAATATGACAGACCAGCTAGATCTACTGTCTCTATTATATTATGACAGACCAGCTAGATCTACTGTCTATATTATATTATAACAGACCAGCTAGATCTACTGTCTCTATTCTATTATGACAGACTAGCTAGATCTACTGTCTCTATTGTATTATGACAGACCAGCTAGATCTACTATCTCTATTATATTATGACAGACCAGCTAGATCTAGTGTCTCTATTATATTATGACAGGCCAAATAAATATACTGTCTCTATTATATTTTGACAGACCAGGTAGATCTACTGTCTCTATTATATAATGACAGACCAGCTAGATCTACTGTCTCTATTATATTTTGACAGACCAGTAGATCTACTGTCTCTATTATATTATGACAGACCAGCTCGATCTACTGTCTCTATTGTATTATGACAGACCAGGTCGATATACTGTCTCTATTATATTATGACAGACCAGGTAGATATACTGTCTCTATTATATTATGACAGACCAGGTCGATATACTGTCTCTATTACATTATGACAGACCAGGTAGATATACTGTCTCTATTATATTATGACAGACCAGCTAGATCTACTGTGTCTATTATATTATGACAGACCAGCTAGATATACTGTCTATTATATTATGACAGACCAGCTAGATCTACTGTCTATTTTATTATGACAGACCAGCTAGATCTACTGTCTCTATTGTATTATGACAGACTAGCTAGATCTACTGTCTCTATTATATTATGAGAGACCAGGTAGATATACCGACTCCATTATAAAATGACAGACCAGCTAGATCTATTCTCGCTATTGTATTATGACAGACAAGCAAGATCAATTGTCTCTATTATATTATGACAGACCAGCTAGATCTACAGTCTCTATTGTATTATGACAGACCAGGTCGATATACTGTCTCTATTATATTATGAGAGACCAGCTAGATCTACTGTCTATTATATTATGACAGACCAGCTAGATCTACTGTCTATTATATTATGACAGACCAGCTAGATCTATAGTCTCTATTATAATATGACAGACCTGCTAGATCTATTGTCTCTATTATATTATGACAGACCACCTAGATCTACTGTCTCTATTGTATTATGACAGACCAGCAAGATCTACTCTCTCTATTGTATTATGACAGACCAGCTAGATCTACTGTCTCTATGATATTATGACAGACCAGCTAGATCTACTGTGTCTATTGTATTATGACAGACCAGCTAGATCTACTGTCTATTATATTATGACAGACCAGCTAGATCTATTGTCTCTATTATAATATGACAGACCAGCTAGATCTACTGTCTCTATTATATTATGACAGACCAGCTAGATCTACTGTCTATATTATATTATAACAGACCAGCTAGATCTACTGTCTCTATTCTATTATGACAGACTAGCTAGATCTACTGTCTCTATTGTATTATGACAGACCAGCTAGATCTACTATCTCTATTATATTATGACAGACCAGCTAGATCTAGTGTCTCTATTATATTATGACAGGCCAAATAAATATACTGTCTCTATTATATTTTGACAGACCAGGTAGATCTACTGTCTCTATTATATAATGACAGACCAGCTAGATCTACTGTCTCTATTATATTTTGACAGACCAGGTAGATCTACTGTCTCTATTATATTATGACAGACCAGCTAGATCTACTGTCTCTATTGTATTATGACAGACCAGGTCGATATACTGTCTCTATTATATTATGACAGACCAGGTAGATATACCGTCTCTATTATATTATGACAGACCAGGTCGATATACTGTCTCTATTACATTATGACAGACCAGGTAGATATACTGTCTCTATTATATTATGACAGACCAGCTAGATCTACTGTGTCTATTATATTATGACAGACCAGCTAGATATACTGTCTATTATATTATGACAGACCAGCTAGATCTACTGTCTCTATTGTATTATGACAGACCAGCTAGATCTACTGTCTCTATTATATTATGAGAGACCAGATAGATATACCGACTCCATTATAAAATGACAGACCAGCTAGATCTATTCTCGCTATTGTATTATGACAGACAAGCAAGATCAATTGTCTCTATTATAATATGACAGACCAGCTAGATCTACTGTCTCTATTATAATATGACAGACCAGCTAGATCTACTGTCTCTATTATATTATGACAGACCAGCTAGATCTACTGTCTCTATTATATTTTGACAGACCAGGTAGATATACTGTCTCTATTATATTATGACAGACCAGGTAGATCTACTGTCTATTTTATTATGACAGACCAGCTAGATCTACTGTCTCTATTGTATTATGACAGACCAGCTAGATCTACTGTCTCTATTATATTATGACAGACCAGGTAGATATACTGACTCTATTATAAAATGACAGACCAGCTAGATCTACTGTCTCTATTATATTGTATGACAGACCAACTAAATCTACTGTCTCTACTATAAAATGACAGACCAGGTAGATATACTGTCTCTATTATATTATGACAGACCAGGTCGATATACTGTCTCTATTACATTATGACAGACCAGGTAGATATACTGTCTCTATTATATAATGACAGACCAGCTAGATCTACTGTCTCTATTATATTATGACAGACCAGCTAGATCTACTGTCTCTATTATATTATGACAGACCAGCTAGATCTACTGTCTCTATTATATTATGACAGACCAGCTAGATCTACTGTCTCTATTATATTATGACAGACCAGGTAGATATACTGTCTCTATTATATTATGACAGACCAGGTAGATATACTGTCTCTATTATATTATGACAGACCAGGTAGATATACTGTCTCTATTATATTATGACAGACCAGCTAGATCTACTGTCTCTATTATATTATGACAGACCAGGTAGATATACTGTCTCTATTATATTATGACAGACCAGCTAGATCTACTGTGTCTATTATATTATGACAGACCAGCTAGATCTACTGTTTCTATTATATTATGACAGACCAGCTAGATCTACTGTCTATTATATTATGACAGACCAGCTAGATCTATAGTCTCTATTATAATATGACAGACCTGCTAGATCTATTGTCTCTATTATATTATGACAGACCACCTAGATCTACTGTCTCTATTGTATTATGACAGACCAGCAAGATCTACTCTCTATTGTATTATGACAGACCAGCTAGATCTACTGTCTCTATGATATTATGACAGACCAGCTAGATCTACTGTGTCTATTGTATTATGACAGACCAGCTAGATCTACTGTCTATTATATTATGACAGACCAGCTAGATCTATTGTCTCTATTATAATATGACAGACCAGCTAGATCTACTGTCTCTATTATATTATGACAGACCAGCTAGATCTACTGTCTATATTATATTATAACAGACCAGCTAGATCTACTGTCTCTATTCTATTATGACAGACTAGCTAGATCTACTGTCTCTATTGTATTATGACAGACCAGCTAGATCTACTATCTCTATTATATTATGACAGACCAGCTAGATCTAGTGTCTCTATTATATTATGACAGACCAGCTAGATCTACTGTCTCTATTATATTTTGACAGACCAGGTAGATCTACTGTCTCTATTATATAATGACAGACCAGCTAGATCTACTGTCTCTATTATATTTTGACAGACCAGGTAGATCTACTGTCTCTATTATATTATGACAGACCAGCTAGATCTACTGTCTCTATTGTATTATGACAGACCAGGTCGATATACTGTCTCTATTATATTATGACAGACCAGGTAGATATACCGTCTCTATTATATTATGACAGACCAGGTCGATATACTGTCTCTATTACATTATGACAGACCAGGTAGATATACTGTCTCTATTATATTATGACAGACCAGCTAGATCTACTGTGTCTATTATATTATGACAGACCAGCTAGATATACTGTCTATTATATTATGACAGACCAGCTAGATCTACTGTCTCTATTGTATTATGACAGACCAGCTAGATCTACTGTCTCTATTATATTATGAGAGACCAGATAGATATACCGACTCCATTATAAAATGACAGACCAGCTAGATCTATTCTCGCTATTGTATTATGACAGACAAGCAAGATCAATTGTCTCTATTATATTATGACAGACCAGCTAGATCTACTGTCTCTATTGTATTATGACAGACCAGGTAGATATACTGTCTCTATTATATTATGACAGACCAGCTAGATCTACTGTGTCTATTATATTATGACAGACCAGCGAGATCTACTGTCTATTATATTATGACAGACCAGCGAGATCTACTGTCTATTTTATTATGACAGACCAGCTAGATCTACTGTCTCTATTGTATTATGACAGAAAGCTAGATCTACTGTCTCTATTATATTATGAGAGACCAGGTAGATATACCGACTCCATTATAAAATGACAGACCAGCTAGATCTATTGTCTCTATTATATTATGACAGACCAACTAAATCTACTGTCTCTACTATAAAATGACAGACCAGGTAGATATACTGTCTCTATTATATTATGACAGACCAGGTCGATATACTGTCTCTATTACATTATGACAGACCAGGTCGATATACTGTCTCTATTATATTATGAGAGACCAGCTAGATCTACTGTCTATTATATTATGACAGACCAGCTAGATCTACTGTCTATTATATTATGACAGACCAGCTAGATCTATAGTCTCTATTATAATATGACAGACCTGCTAGATCTATTGTCTCTATTATATTATGACAGACCACCTAGATCTACTGTCTCTATTGTATTATGACAGACCAGCAAGATCTACTCTCTCTATTGTATTATGACAGACCAGCTAGATCTACTGTCTCTATGATATTATGACAGACCAGCTAGATCTACTGTGTCTATTGTATTATGACAGACCAGCTAGATCTACTGTCTATTATATTATGACAGACCAGCTAGATCTATTGTCTCTATATATAATATGACAGACCAGCTAGATCTACTGTCTCTATTATATTATGACAGACCAGCTAGATCTACTGTCTATATTATATTATAACAGACCAGCTAGATCTACTGTCTCTATTCTATTATGACAGACTAGCTAGATCTACTGTCTCTATTGTATTATGACAGACCAGCTAGATCTACTATCTCTATTATATTATGACAGACCAGCTAGATCTAGTGTCTCTATTATATTATGACAGGCCAAATAAATATACTGTCTCTATTATATTTTGACAGACCAGGTAGATCTACTGTCTCTATTATATAATGACAGACCAGCTAGATCTACTGTCTCTATTATATTTTGACAGACCAGGTAGATCTACTGTCTCTATTATATTATGACAGACCAGCTAGATCTACTGTCTCTATTGTATTATGACAGACCAGGTCGATATACTGTCTCTATTATATTATGACAGACCAGGTAGATATACCGTCTCTATTATATTATGACAGACCAGGTCGATATACTGTCTCTATTACATTATGACAGACCAGGTAGATATACTGTCTCTATTATATTATGACAGACCAGCTAGATCTACTGTGTCTATTATATTATGACAGACCAGCTAGATATACTGTCTATTATATTATGACAGACCAGCTAGATCTACTGTCTCTATTGTATTATGACAGACCAGCTAGATCTACTGTCTCTATTATATTATGAGAGACCAGATAGATATACCGACTCCATTATAAAATGACAGACCAGCTAGATCTATTCTCGCTATTGTATTATGACAGACAAGCAAGATCAATTGTCTCTATTATATTATGACAGACCAGCTAGATCTACTGTCTCTATTGTATTATGACAGACCAGGTAGATATACTGTCTCTATTATATTATGACAGACCAGCTAGATCTACTGTGTCTATTATATTATGACAGACCAGCGAGATCTACTGTCTATTATATTATGACAGACCAGCGAGATCTACTGTCTATTATATTATGACAGACCAGCTAGATCTATAGTCTCTATTATAATATGACAGACCTGCTAGGTCTATTGTCTCTATTATATTATGACAGACCACCTAGATCTACTGTCTCTATTGTATTATGACAGACCAGCAAGATCTACTCTCTCTATTGTATTATGACAGACCAGCTAGATCTACTGTCTCTATGATATTATGACAGACCAGCTAGATCTACTGTGTCTATTGTATTATGACAGACCAGCTAGATCTACTGTCTATTATATTATGACAGACCAGCTAGATCTATTGTCTCTATTATAATATGACAGACCAGCTAGATCTACTGTCTCTATTATATTATGACAGACCAGCTAGATCTACTGTCTATATTATATTATAACAGACCAGCTAGATCTACTGTCTCTATTCTATTATGACAGACTAGCTAGATCTACTGTCTCTATTGTATTATGACAGACCAGCTAGATCTACTATCTCTATTATATTATGACAGACCAGCTAGATCTAGTGTCTCTATTATATTATGACAGACCAGCTAGATCTACTGTCTCTATTATATTTTGACAGACCAGGTAGATCTACTGTCTCTATTATATAATGACAGACCAGCTAGATCTACTGTCTCTATTATATTTTGACAGACCAGGTAGATCTACTGTCTCTATTATATTATGACAGACCAGCTAGATCTACTGTCTCTATTGTATTATGACAGACCAGGTCGATATACTGTCTCTATTATATTATGACAGACCAGGTAGATATACCGTCTCTATTATATTATGACAGACCAGGTCGATATACTGTCTCTATTACATTATGACAGACCAGGTAGATATACTGTCTCTATTATATTATGACAGACCAGCTAGATCTACTGTGTCTATTATATTATGACAGACCAGCTAGATATACTGTCTATTATATTATGACAGACCAGCTAGATCTACTGTCTCTATTGTATTATGACAGACCAGCTAGATCTACTGTCTCTATTATATTATGAGAGACCAGATAGATATACCGACTCCATTATAAAATGACAGACCAGCTAGATCTATTCTCGCTATTGTATTATGACAGACAAGCAAGATCAATTGTCTCTATTATATTATGACAGACCAGCTAGATCTACTGTCTCTATTGTATTATGACAGACCAGGTAGATATACTGTCTCTATTATATTATGACAGACCAGCTAGATCTACTGTGTCTATTATATTATGACAGACCAGCGAGATCTACTGTCTATTATATTATGACAGACCAGCGAGATCTACTGTCTATTTTATTATGACAGACCAGCTAGATCTACTGTCTCTATTGTATTATGACAGAAAGCTAGATCTACTGTCTCTATTATATTATGAGAGACCAGGTAGATATACCGACTCCATTATAAAATGACAGACCAGCTAGATCTATTGTCTCTATTATATTATGACAGACCAACTAAATCTACTGTCTCTACTATAAAATGACAGACCAGGTAGATATACTGTCTCTATTATATTATGACAGACCAGGTCGATATACTGTCTCTATTACATTATGACAGACCAGGTAGATATACTGTCTCTATTATATTATGAGAGACCAGGTAGATATACTGTCTCTATTATATTATGACAGACCAGGTCGATATACTGTCTCTATTACATTATGACAGACCAGGTAGATATACTGTCTCTATTATATTATGAGAGACCAGCTAGATCTATAGTCTCTATTATAATATGACAGACCTGCTAGATCTATTGTCTCTATTATATTATGACAGACCAGCTAGATCTACTGTCTCTATTGTATTATGACAGACCAGCAAGATCTACTCTCTCTATTGTATTATGACAGACCAGCTAGATCTACTGTCTCTATTATATTATGACAGACCAGCTAGATCTACTGTGTCTATTGTATTATGACAGACCAGCTAGATCTACTGTCTCTATTGTATTATGACAGACCAGCTAGATCTACTATCTCTATTATATTATGACAGACCAGCTAGATCTAGTGTCTCTATTATATTATGACAGGCCAAATAAATATACTGTCTCTATTATATTTTGACAGACCAGGTAGATCTACTGTCTCTATTATATAATGACAGACCAGCTAGATCTACTGTCTCTATTATATTTTGACAGACCAGGTAGATCTACTGTCTCTATTATATTATGACAGACCAGCTAGATCTACTGTCTCTATTGTATTATGACAGACCAGGTCGATATACTGTCTCTATTATATTATGACAGACCAGGTAGATATACCGTCTCTATTATATTATGACATACCAGGTCGATATACTGTCTCTATTACATTATGACAGACCAGGTAGATATACTGTCTCTATTATATTATGACAGACCAGCTAGATCTACTGTGTCTATTATATTATGACAGACCAGCTAGATATACTGTCTATTATATTATGACAGACCAGCTAGATCTACTGTCTATTTTATTATGACAGACCAGCTAGATCTACTGTCTCTATTGTATTATGACAGACCAGCTAGATCTACTATCTCTATTATATAATGACAGACCAGCTAGATCTACTGTCTCTATTATATTTTGACAGACCAGGTAGATCTACTGTCTCTATTATATTATGACAGACCAGCTAGATCTACTGTCTCTATTATATTATGACAGACCAGGTCGATATACTGTCTCTATTACATTATGACAGACCAGGTAGATATACTGTCTCTATTATATTATGACAGACCAGCTAGATCTACTGTCTCTATTATATTATGACAGACCAGGTCGATATACTGTCTCTATTACATTATGACAGACCAGGTAGATATACTGTCTCTATTACATTATGACAGACCAGGTAGATATACTGTCTCTATTATATTATGAGAGACCAGGTAGATATACTGTCTCTATTATATTATGACAGACCAGGTCGATATACTGTCTCTATTACATTATGACAGACCAGGTAGATATACTGTCTCTATTATATTATGAGAGACCAGGTAGATATACTGTCTCTATTATATTATGACAGACCAGGTCGATATACTGTCTCTATTACATTATGACAGACCAGGTAGATATACTGTCTCTATTATATTATGAGAGACCAGCTAGATCTATAGTCTCTATTATAATATGACAGACCTGCTAGATCTATTGTCTCTATTATATTATGACAGACCAGCTAGATCTACTGTCTCTATTGTATTATGACAGACCAGCAAGATCTACTCTCTCTATTGTATTATGACAGACCAGCTAGATCTACTGTCTCTATTATATTATGACAGACCAGCTAGATCTACTGTGTCTATTGTATTATGACAGACCAGCTAGATCTATTGTCTCTATTATAATATGACAGACCAGCTAGATCTACTGTCTCTATTATATTATGACAGACCAGCTAGATCTACTGTCTCTATTATATTATGACAGACCAGCTAGATCTACTGTCTATATTATATTATAACAGACCAGCTAGATCTACTGTCTCTATTCTATTATGACAGACTAGCTAGATCTACTGTCTCTATTGTATTATGACAGACCAGCTAGATCTACTATCTCTATTATATTATGACAGACCAGCTAGATCTAGTGTCTCTATTATATTATGACAGGCCAAATAAATATACTGTCTCTATTATATTTTGACAGACCAGGTAGATCTACTGTCTCTATTATATAATGACAGACCAGCTAGATCTACTGTCTCTATTATATTTTGACAGACCAGGTAGATCTACTGTCTCTATTATATTATGACAGACCAGCTAGATCTACTGTCTCTATTGTATTATGACAGACCAGGTCGATATACTGTCTATTATATTATGACAGACCAGCTAGATCTACTGTCTATTTTATTATGACAGACCAGCTAGATCTACTGTCTCTATTGTATTATGACAGACCAGCTAGATCTACTATCTCTATTATATTATGAGAGACCAGCTAGATCTAGTGTCTCTATTATATTATGACAGACCAGGTCGATATACTGTCTCTATTACATTATGACAGACCAGGTAGATATACTGTCTCTATTATATTATGACAGACCAGCTAGATCTACTTTGTCTATTATATTATGACAGACCAGCGAGATCTACTGTCTATTATATTATGACAGACCAGCGAGATCTACTGTCTATTTTATTATGACAGACCAGCTAGATCTACTGTCTCTATTGTATTATGACAGAAAGCTAGATCTACTGTCTCTATTATATTATGAGAGACCAGGTAGATATACCGACTCCATTATAAAATGACAGACCAGCTAGATCTATTCTCGCTATTGTATTATGACAGACCAGCTAGATCAATTGTCTCTATTATAAAATGACAGACCAGCTAGATCTATTGTCTCTATTATAATATGACAGACCAGCTAGATCTACTGTCTCTATTATATTATGACAGACCAGCTAGATCTACTGTCTATATTATATTATAACAGACCAGCTAGATCTACTGTCTCTATTCTATTATGACAGACTAGCTAGATCTACTGTCTCTATTGTATTATGACAGACCAGCTAGATCTACTATCTCTATTATATTATGACAGACCAGCTAGATCTAGTGTCTCTATTATATTATGACAGGCCAAATAAATATACTGTCTCTATTATATTTTGACAGACCAGGTAGATCTACTGTCTCTATTATATAATGACAGACCAGCTAGATCTACTGTCTCTATTATATTTTGACAGACCAGGTAGATCTACTGTCTCTATTATATTATGACAGACCAGCTAGATCTACTGTCTCTATTGTATTATGACAGACCAGGTCGATATACTGTCTCTATTATATTATGACAGACCAGGTAGATATACCGTCTCTATTATATTATGACATACCAGGTCGATATACTGTCTCTATTACATTATGACAGACCAGGTAGATATACTGTCTCTATTATATTATGACAGACCAGCTAGATCTACTGTGTCTATTATATTATGACAGACCAGCTAGATATACTGTCTATTATATTATGACAGACCAGCTAGATCTACTGTCTATTTTATTATGACAGACCAGCTAGATCTACTGTCTCTATTGTATTATGACAGACCAGCTAGATCTACTATCTCTATTATATAATGACAGACCAGCTAGATCTACTGTCTCTATTATATTTTGACAGACCAGGTAGATCTACTGTCTCTATTATATTATGACAGACCAGCTAGATCTACTGTCTCTATTATATTATGACAGACCAGGTCGATATACTGTCTCTATTACATTATGACAGACCAGGTAGATATACTGTCTCTATTATATTATGACAGACCAGCTAGATCTACTGTGTCTATTATATTATGACAGACCAGCTAGATATACTGTCTATTATATTATGACAGACCAGCTAGATCTACTGTCTCTATTGTATTATGACAGACCAGCTAGATCTACTGTCTCTATTATATTATGAGAGACCAGATAGATATACCGACTCCATTATAAAATGACAGACCAGCTAGATCTATTCTCTCTATTGTATTATGACAGACAAGCAAGATCAATTGTCTCTATTATATTATGACAGACCAGCTAGATCTACTGTCTCTATTGTATTATGACAGACCAGGTAGATATACTGTCTCTATTATATTATGACAGACCAGCTAGATCTACTGTGTCTATTATATTATGACAGACCAGCGAGATCTACTGTCTATTATATTATGACAGACCAGCGAGATCTACTGTCTATTTTATTATGACAGACCAGCTAGATCTACTGTCTCTATTGTATTATGACAGAAAGCTAGATCTACTGTCTCTATTATATTATGAGAGACCAGGTAGATATACTGACTCCATTATAAAATGACAGACCAGCTAGATCTATTGTCTCTATTATATTATGACAGACCAACTAAATCTACTGTCTCTACTATAAAATGACAGACCAGGTAGATATACTGTCTCTATTATATTATGACAGACCAGGTAAATATACTGTCTCTATTACATTATGACAGACCAGGTAGATATACTGTCTCTATTATATTATGAGAGACCAGGTAGATATACTGTCTCTATTATATTATGACAGACCAGGCGATATACTGTCTCTATTATATTATGACAGACCAGCTAGATCTATAGTCTCTATTATAATATGACAGACCTGCTAGATCTATTGTCTCTATTATATTATGACAGACCAGCTAGATCTACTGTCTCTATTGTATTATGACAGACCAGCAAGATCTACTCTCTATTGTATTATGACAGACCAGCTAGATCTACTGTCTCTATTATATTATGACAGACCAGCTAGATCTACTGTGTCTATTGTATTATGACAGACCAGCTAGATCTATTGTCTCTATTATAATATGACAGACCAGCTAGATCTACTGTCTCTATTATATTATGACAGACCAGCTAGATCTACTGTCTATATTATATTATAACAGACCAGCTAGATCTACTGTCTCTATTCTATTATGACAGACTAGCTAGATCTACTGTCTCTATTGTATTATGACAGACCAGCTAGATCTACTATCTCTATTATATTATGACAGACCAGCTAGATCTAGTGTCTCTATTATATTATGACAGGCCAAATAAATATACTGTCTCTATTATATTTTGACAGACCAGGTAGATCTACTGTCTCTATTATATAATGACAGACCAGCTAGATCTACTGTCTCTATTATATTATGACAGACCAGCTAGATCTCCTGTCTCTATTATATTATGACAGACCAGCTAGATCTACTGTCTCTATTATAAAATGACAGACCAGGTCGATATACTGTCTATTATATTATGACAGACCAGCTAGATATACTGTCTATTTTATTATGACAGACCAGCTAGATCTACTGTCTCTATTGTATTATGACAGACCAGCTAGATCTACTATCTCTATTATATTATGACAGACCAGCTAGATCTAGTGTCTCTATTATATTATGTCAGACCAACTAGATCTACTATCTCTATTATATTATGACAGACCAGCTAGATCTAGTGTCTCTATTATATTATGACAGACCAGCTAGATCTACTTTGTCTATTATATTATGACAGACCAGCGAGATCTACTGTCTATTATATTATGACAGACCAGCGAGATCTACTGTCTATTTTATTATGACAGACCAGCTAGATCTACTGTCTCTATTGTATTATGACAGAAAGCTAGATCTACTGTCTCTATTATATTATGAGAGACCAGGTAGATATACCGACTCCATTATAAAATGACAGACCAGCTAGATCTATTCTCGCTATTGTATTATGACAGACCAGCTAGATCAATTGTCTCTATTATAAAATGACAGACCAGCTAGATCTATTGTCTCTATTATAATATGACAGACCAGCTAGATCTACTGTCTCTATTATATTATGACAGACCAGCTAGATCTACTGTCTATATTATATTATAACAGACCAGCTAGATCTACTGTCTCTATTCTATTATGACAGACTAGCTAGATCTACTGTCTCTATTGTATTATGACAGACCAGCTAGATCTACTATCTCTATTATATTATGACAGACCAGCTAGATCTAGTGTCTCTATTATATTATGACAGGCCAAATAAATATACTGTCTCTATTATATTTTGACAGACCAGGTAGATCTACTGTCTCTATTATATAATGACAGACCAGCTAGATCTACTGTCTCTATTATATTTTGACAGACCAGGTAGATCTACTGTCTCTATTATATTATGACAGACCAGCTAGATCTACTGTCTCTATTGTATTATGACAGACCAGGTCGATATACTGTCTCTATTATATTATGACAGACCAGGTAGATATACCGTCTCTATTATATTATGACATACCAGGTCGATATACTGTCTCTATTACATTATGACAGACCAGGTAGATATACTGTCTCTATTATATTATGACAGACCAGCTAGATCTACTGTGTCTATTATATTATGACAGACCAGCTAGATATACTGTCTATTATATTATGACAGACCAGCTAGATCTACTGTCTATTTTATTATGACAGACCAGCTAGATCTACTGTCTCTATTGTATTATGACAGACCAGCTAGATCAACTATCTCTATTATATTATGAGAGACCAGCTAGATCTAGTGTCTCTATTATATTATGACAGACCAGGTCGATATACTGTCTCTATTACATTATGACAGACCAGGTAGATATACTGTCTCTATTATATTATGACAGACCAGCTAGATCTACTGTGTCTATTATATTATGACAGACCAGCTAGATCTACTGTCTATTATATTATGACAGACCAGCTAGATCTACTGTCTATTTTATTATGACAGACCAGCTAGATCTACTGTCTCTATTGTATTATGACAGACCAGCTAGATCTACTGTCTCTATTATATTATGAGAGACCAGGTAGATATACCGACTCCATTATAAAATGACAGACCAGCTAGATCTACTGTCTCTATTATATTTTGACAGACCAGGTAGATCTACTGTCTCTATTATATTATGACAGACCAGCTAGATCTACTGTCTCTATTGTATTATGACAGACCAGCTAGATCTACTGTCTCTATTATATTATGACAGACCAGCTAGATCTACTGTCTCTATTATATTATGACATACCAGGTCGATATACTGTCTCTATTACATTATGACAGACCAGGTAGATATACTGTCTCTATTATATTATGACAGACCAGCTAGATCTACTGTGTCTATTATATTATGACAGACCAGCTAGATATACTGTCTATTATATTATGACAGACCAGCTAGATCTACTGTCTATTTTATTATGACAGACCAGCTAGATCTACTGTCTCTATTGTATTATGACAGACCAGCTAGATCTACTATCTCTATTATATTATGAGAGACCAGCTAGATCTAGTGTCTCTATTATATTATGACAGACCAGGTCGATATACTGTCTCTATTACATTATGACAGACCAGGTAGATATACTGTCTCTATTATATTATGACAGACCAGCTAGATCTACTTTGTCTATTATATTATGACAGACCAGCGAGATCTACTGTCTATTATATTATGACAGACCAGCGAGATCTACTGTCTATTTTATTATGACAGACCAGCTAGATCTACTGTCTCTATTGTATTATGACAGAAAGCTAGATCTACTGTCTCTATTATATTATGAGAGACCAGGTAGATATACCGACTCCATTATAAAATGACAGACCAGCTAGATCTATTCTCGCTATTGTATTATGACAGACCAGCTAGATCAATTGTCTCTATTATAAAATGACAGACCAGCTAGATCTACTGTCTCTATTATAATATGACAGACCAGCTAGATCTACTGTCTCTATTATATTATGACAGACCAGCTAGATCTATTGTCTCTATTATATTATGACAGACCAACTAAATCTACTGTCTCTACTATAAAATGACAGACCAGGTAGATCTACTGTCTCTATTATATTATGACAGACCAGCTAGATCTATTGTCTCTATTATATTATGACAGACCAGCTAAATCTACTGTCTCTATGTCTCTATTATGTTATGACAGACCAGCTAAATCTACTGTCTCTATTGTATTATGACAGACCAGCTAGATCTACTGTGTATATTATATTATGACAGACCAGCTAGATCTGCTGTCTATTACATTATGACATACCAGCTAGATCTACTGCCTCTATTATATTATGACAGACCAGGTAGATATACTGTCTCCATTATAAAATGACAACCCAGCTATATCTACTGTCTCTATTGTATTATGAATGACCAGCTAGATCTACTGGCTCTATTATATTATGACAGACCAGCTAGATCTACTGTCTCTATTATATTATGACAGACCAGGTAGATATACTGTCTCTATAATATTATGACAGACCAGCTATATCTACTGTGTCTATTCTATTATGACAGACCAGCTAGATCTACTGTCTAGTATATTATGACAGACCAGCTAGATATAATGTCTATTATATTATGACAGACCAGCTAGATCTATTGTCTCTATTATAATATGACAGACCAGCTAGATCTACTGTCTCTATTATATTATGACAGACCAGCTAGATCTACTGTCTCTATTATATTATGACAGAACAGCTAGATCTACTGTGTCTATTATATCATGACAGACCAGCTAGATCTACTGTCTCTATTATAAAATTACAGACCAGGTAGATATACTGTCTCTATTATATTATGACAGACCAGCTAGATCTACTGTGTCTATTATATTATGACAGACCAGCTAGATCTTCTGTCTATTATATTATGACAGACCAGCTAGATCTACTGTCTCTATTATATTATGACAGACCAGCGAGGTCTACTGTCTCCATTATAAAATGACAGACCAGCTATATCTACTGTCTCTATTGTATTATGACTGACCAGCTAGATCTATTGTCTCTATTATATTATGACAGACCGGCGAGATCTACTGTCTCTATTATATTATGACAGACCAGCTAGATCTATTGTCTCTATTATAATATGACATTATGACAGACCAGCTAGATCTACTGTCTCTATTGTATTATGACAGACCAGCTAGATCTACTATCTCTATTATATTATGACAGACCAGCTAGATGTAGTGTCTCTATTATATTATGACAGACCAACTAAATCTACTGTCTCTATTATATTTTGACAGACCAGGTAGATCTACTGTCTCTATTATATTATGAAAGACCAGCTAGATCTACTGTCTCTATGTCTCTATTATGTTATGACAGACCAGCTAGATCTACTGCCTCTATTATATTATGACAGACCAGCTAGATCTACTGTCTATTACATTATGACAGACCAGCTAGATCTACTGCCTCTATTATATTATGACAGACCAGGTAGATATACTGTCTCCATTATAAAATGACAGACCAGCTAGATCTACTGTCTCTATTGTATTATGACTGACCAGCTAGATCTACTGTCTCTATTATATTATAACAGACCAGCTAGATCTACTGTCTCTATTCTATTATGACAGACCAGCTATATCTACTGTCTCTATTGTATTATGACAGACCAGCTAGATCTACTATCTCTATTACATTATGAGAGACCAGCTAGATTTAGTGTCTCTATTATATTATGACAGACCAACTAAATATACTGTCTCTATTATATTTTGACAGACCAGGTAGATCTACTGTCTCTATTATATAATGACAGACCAGCTAAATCTACTTTCTCTATGTCTCTATTATGTTATGACAGACCAGCTAAATCTACTGTCTCTATTGTATTATGACAGACCAGCTAGATCTACTGTGTATATTATATTATGACAGACTAGCTAGATCTACTGTCTATTACATTATGACAGACCAGCTAGATCTACTGCCTCTATTATATTATGACAGACCAGGTAGATCTACTGTCTCTGTTATATTATGACAGACCAGCTAGATCTACTGTCTCTATTATAATATGACAGACCAGCTAGATCTACTGTCTCTATTATATTATGACAGACCAGCTAGGTCTACTGTCTCTATGTCTCTATTGTACTATGACGGACCAGCTAGATCTACTGTCTCTATTATACTATGACAGACCAGGTAGATCTACTGTCTCTATTATATTATGACAGACCAGCTAGATCTACTGTCTCTATTATATTATGACAGACCAGCTAGATATACTGTCTCTATTATATTTTGACATACCAGGTAGATCTACTGTCTCTGTTATATTATGACAGACCTGGTAGATACACTGTCTCTATTATATTATGACAGACCAGCTAGATCTACTGTCCCTATTATATTATGACATACCAGCTAGATCTACTGTCTCTATTATAATATGACAGACCAGCTAGATCTACTGTCTCTATTATATTATGACAGACCAGCTAGATCTACTGTCTCTATTATATTTTGACAGACCAGCTAGATCTACTGTCCCTATTATATTATGACATACCAGCTAGATCTACTGTCTCTATTATAATATGACAGACCAGCTAGATCTACTGTCTCTATTATATTATGACAGACCAGCTTGATCTACTGTCTCTATTATATTATGACAGACCAGCTAGATCTACTGTCTCTGTTATATTATGACAGACCAGCTATATCTACTGTCTCTGTTATATTATGACAGACCTGGTAGATACACTGTCTCTATTATATTATGACAGACCAGCTAGATCTACTGTCCCTATTATATTATGACAGACCAGCTAGATCTACTGTCTCTATTATATTTTGACAGACCAGCTAGATCTACTGTCTCTATTATATTATGACAGACCAGCTTGATCTACTGTCTCTATTATATTATGACAGACCAGCTAGATCTACTGTCTCTATGTCTCTATTGTACTATGATGGACCAGCTAGATCTACTGTCTCTATTATACTATGACAGACCAGGTAGATCTACTGTCTCTATTATATTATGACAGACCAGGTAGATCTACTGTCTCTATTCTATTATGACAGACCAGGTAGATATACTGTCTCTATTATATGATGACAGACCAGCTATATCTACTGTGTCTATTATATTATGACAGACCAGCTAGATCTACTGTCTATTATATTATGACAGACCAGCTAGATCTACTGTCTATTCTATTATGACAGACCAGCTAGATCTACTGTCTCTATTGTATTATGACATACCAGCTAGATCTACTGTCTCTATTATAATATGACAGACCAGCTAGATCTACTGTCTCTATTATATTATGACAGACCAGCTAGATCTACTGTCCCTATTATATTATGACATACCAGCTAGATCTACTGTCTCTATTATAATATGACAGACCAGCTAGATCTACTGTCTCTATTATATTATGACAGACCAGCTAGATCTACTGTCTCTATTATATTTTGACAGACCAGCTAGATCTACTGTCCCTATTATATTATGACATACCAGCTAGATCTACTGTCTCTATTATAATATGACAGACCAGCTAGATCTACTGTCTCTATTATATTATGACAGACCAGCTTGATCTACTGTCTCTATTATATTATGACAGACCAGCTAGATCTACTGTCTCTGTTATATTATGACAGACCAGCTATATCTACTGTCTCTGTTATATTATGACAGACCTGGTAGATACACTGTCTCTATTATATTATGACAGACCAGCTAGATCTACTGTCCCTATTATATTATGACAGACCAGCTAGATCTACTGTCTCTATTATATTTTGACAGACCAGCTAGATCTACTGTCTCTATTATATTATGACAGACCAGCTTGATCTACTGTCTCTATTATATTATGACAGACCAGCTAGATCTACTGTCTCTATGTCTCTATTGTACTATGATGGACCAGCTAGATCTACTGTCTCTATTATACTATGACAGACCAGGTAGATCTACTGTCTCTATTATATTATGACAGACCAGGTAGATCTACTGTCTCTATTCTATTATGACAGACCAGGTAGATATACTGTCTCTATTATATGATGACAGACCAGCTATATCTACTGTGTCTATATATATTATGACAGACCAGCTAGATCTACTGTCTATTCTATTATGACAGACCAGCTAGATCTACTGTCTATTCTATTATGACAGACCAGCTAGATCTACTGTCTCTATTGTATTATGACATACCAGCTAGATCTACTGTCTCTATTATAATATGACAGACCAGCTAGATCTACTGTCTCTATTATATTATGACAGACCAGCTAGATCTACTGTCCCTATTATATTATGACATACCAGCTAGATCTACTGTCTCTATTATAATATGACAGACCAGCTAGATCTACTGTCTCTATTATATTATGACAGACCAGCTAGATCTACTGTCTCTATTATATTTTGACAGACCAGCTAGATCTACTGTCCCTATTATATTATGACATACCAGCTAGATCTACTGTCTCTATTATAATATGACAGACCAGCTAGATCTACTGTCTCTATTATATTATGACAGACCAGCTTGATCTACTGTCTCTATTATATTATGACAGACCAGCTAGATCTACTGTCTCTGTTATATTATGACAGACCAGCTATATCTACTGTCTCTGTTATATTATGACAGACCTGGTAGATACACTGTCTCTATTATATTATGACAGACCAGCTAGATCTACTGTCCCTATTATATTATGACAGACCAGCTAGATCTACTGTCTCTATTATATTTTGACAGACCAGCTAGATCTACTGTCTCTATTATATTATGACAGACCAGCTTGATCTACTGTCTCTATTATATTATGACAGACCAGCTAGATCTACTGTCTCTATGTCTCTATTGTACTATGATGGACCAGCTAGATCTACTGTCTCTATTATACTATGACAGACCAGGTAGATCTACTGTCTCTATTATATTATGACAGACCAGGTAGATATACTGTCTCTATTATATGATGACAGACCAGCTATATCTACTGTGTCTATTATATTATGACAGACCAGCTAGATCTACTGTCTATTATATTATGACAGACCAGCTAGATCTACTGTCTATTCTATTATGACAGACCAGCTAGATCTACTGTCCCTATTATATTATGACATACCAGCTAGATCTACTGTCTCTATTATAATATGACAGACCAGCTAGATCTACTGTCTCTATTATATTATGACAGACCAGCTAGATCTACTGTCCCTATTATATTATGACATACCAGCTAGATCTACTGTCTCTATTATAATATGACAGACCAGCTAGATCTACTGTCTCTATTATATTATGACAGACCAGCTAGATCTACTGTCCCTATTATATTATGACATACCAGGTATATCTACTGTCCCTATTATATTATGACATTCCAGCTAGATCTACTGTCTCTATTATAATATGACAGACCAGCTAGATCTACTGTCTCTATTATATTATGACAGACCAGCTAGATCTACTGTCTCTATTATATTATGAAAGACCAGCTAGATCTACTGTCTCTATTATATTTTGACATACCAGGTAGATCTACTGTCTCTGTTATATTATGACAGACCTGGTAGATACACTGTCTCTATTATATTATGACAGACCAGCTAGATCTACTGTCCCTATTATATTATGACAGACCAGCTAGATCTACTGTCTCTATTATATTTTGACAGACCAGCTAGATCTACTGTCTCTATTATATTATGACAGACCAGCTTGATCTACTGTCTCTATTATATTATGACAGACCAGCTAGATCTACTGTCTCTATGTCTCTATTGTACTATGATGGACCAGCTAGATCTACTGTCTCTATTATACTATGACAGACCAGGTAGATCTACTGTCTCTATTATATTATGACAGACCAGGTAGATCTACTGTCTCTATTCTATTATGACAGACCAGGTAGATATACTGTCTCTATTATATGATGACAGACCAGCTATATCTACTGTGTCTATTATATTATGACAGACCAGCTAGATCTACTGTCTATTATATTATGACAGACCAGCTAGATCTACTGTCTATTCTATTATGACAGACCAGCTAGATCTACTGTCTCTATTGTATTATGACATACCAGCTAGATCTACTGTCTCTATTATAATATGACAGACCAGCTAGATCTACTGTCTCTATTATATTATGACAGACCAGCTAGATCTACTGTCCCTATTATATTATGACATACCAGCTAGATCTACTGTCTCTATTATAATATGACAGACCAGCTAGATCTACTGTCTCTATTATATTATGACAGACCAGCTAGATCTACTGTCTCTATTATATTTTGACAGACCAGCTAGATCTACTGTCCCTATTATATTATGACATACCAGCTAGATCTACTGTCTCTATTATAATATGACAGACCAGCTAGATCTACTGTCTCTATTATATTATGACAGACCAGCTTGATCTACTGTCTCTATTATATTATGACAGACCAGCTAGATCTACTGTCTCTGTTATATTATGACAGACCAGCTATATCTACTGTCTCTGTTATATTATGACAGACCTGGTAGATACACTGTCTCTATTATATTATGACAGACCAGCTAGATCTACTGTCCCTATTATATTATGACAGACCAGCTAGATCTACTGTCTCTATTATATTTTGACAGACCAGCTAGATCTACTGTCTCTATTATATTATGACAGACCAGCTTGATCTACTGTCTCTATTATATTATGACAGACCAGCTAGATCTACTGTCTCTATGTCTCTATTGTACTATGATGGACCAGCTAGATCTACTGTCTCTATTATACTATGACAGACCAGGTAGATCTACTGTCTCTATTATATTATGACAGACCAGGTAGATCTACTGTCTCTATTCTATTATGACAGACCAGGTAGATATACTGTCTCTATTATATGATGACAGACCAGCTATATCTACTGTGTCTATTATATTATGACAGACCAGCTAGATCTACTGTCTATTCTATTATGACAGACCAGCTAGATCTACTGTCTCTATTGTATTATGACATACCAGCTAGATCTACTGTCACTATTATAATATGACAGACCAGCTAGATCTACTGTCTCTATTATATTATGACAGACCAGCTAGATCTACTGTCCCTATTATATTATGACATACCAGCTAGATCTACTGTCTCTATTATAATATGACAGACCAGCTAGATCTACTGTCTCTATTATATTATGACAGACCAGCTAGATCTACTGTCTCTATTATATTTGACAGACCAGCTAGATCTACTGTCCCTATTATATTATGACATACCAGCTAGATCTACTGTCTCTATTATAATATGACAGACCAGCTAGATCTACTGTCTCTATTATATTATGACAGACCAGCTTGATCTACTGTCTCTATTATATTATGACAGACCAGCTAGATCTACTGTCTCTGTTATATTATGACAGACCAGCTATATCTACTGTCTCTGTTATATTATGACAGACCTGGTAGATACACTGTCTCTATTATATTATGACAGACCAGCTAGATCTACTGTCCCTATTATATTATGACAGACCAGCTAGATCTACTGTCTCTATTATATTTTGACAGACCAGCTAGATCTACTGTCTCTATTATATTATGACAGACCAGCTTGATCTACTGTCTCTATTATATTATGACAGACCAGCTAGATCTACTGTCTCTATGTCTCTATTGTACTATGATGGACCAGCTAGATCTACTGTCTCTATTATACTATGACAGACCAGGTAGATCTACTGTCTCTATTATATTATGACAGACCAGGTAGATCTACTGTCTCTATTCTATTATGACAGACCAGGTAGATATACTGTCTCTATTATATGTTGACAGACCAGCTATATCTACTGTGTCTATTATATTATGACAGACCAGCTAGATCTACTGTCTATTATATCATGACAGACCAGCTAGATCTACTGTCTCTATTATAAAATTACAGACCAGGTAGATATACTGTCTCTATTATATTATGACAGACCAGCTAGATCTACTGTGTCTATTATATTATGACAGACCAGCTAGATCTTCTGTCTATTATATTATGACAGACCAGCTAGATCTACTGTCTCTATTATATTATGACAGACCAGCGAGGTCTACTGTCTCCATTATAAAATGACAGACCAGCTATCTACTGTCTCTATTGTATTATGACTGACCAGCTAGATCTATTGTCTCTATTATATTATGACAGACCGGCGAGATCTACTGTCTCTATTATATTATGACAGACCAGCTAGATCTATTGTCTCTATTATAATATGACATTATGACAGACCAGCTAGATCTACTGTCTCTATTGTATTATGACAGACCAGCTAGATCTACTATCTCTATTATATTATGACAGACCAGCTAGATGTAGTGTCTCTATTATATTATGACAGACCAACTAAATCTACTGTCTCTATTATATTTTGACAGACCAGGTAGATCTACTGTCTCTATTATATTATGACAGACCAGCTAGATCTAATGTCTCTATTATATTATGACAGACCAGCTAGATCTATTGTCTCTATTATAATATGACATTATGACAGACCAGCTAGATCTACTGTCTCTATTGTATTATGACAGACCAGCTAGATCTACTATCTCTATTATATTATGACAGACCAGCTAGATCTAGTGTCTCTATTATATTATGACAGACCAACTAAATCTACTGTCTCTATTATATTTTGACAGACCAGGTAGATCTACTGTCTCTATTATATTATGACAGACCAGCTAGATCTACTGTCTCTATTGTATTATGACAGACCAGCTAGATCTACTATCTCTATTATATTATGACAGACCAGCTAGATCTAGTGTCTCTATTATATTATGACAGACCAACTAAATATACTGTCTATTATATTATGACAGACCAGCTAGATCTACTGTCTCTATTATATTATGACAGACCAGCTAGATATATTGTCTCTAGTATAATATGACATTATGACAGACCAGCTAGATCTACTGTCTCTATTGTATTATGACAGACCAGCTAGATCTACTATCTCTGTTATATTATGACAGACCTGGTAGATACACTGTCCCTATTATATTATGACAGACCAGGTAGATATACTGTCTCTATTATATGATGACAGACCAGCTAGATCTACTGTCTATTACATTATGACAGACCAGCTAGATCTACTGCCTCTATTATATTATGACAGACCAGATAGATATACTGTCTCCATTATAAAATGACAGACCAGCTAGATCTACTGTCTCTGTTGTATTATGACTGACCAGCTAGATCTACTGTCTCTATTATATTATAACAGACCAGCTAGATCTACTGTCTCTATTGTATTATGACAGACCAGCTAGATCTACTATCTCTATTATATTATGAGAGACCAGCTAGATCTAGTGTCTCTATTATATTATGACAGACCAACTAAATATACTGACTCTATTATATTTTGACAGACCACGTAGATCTACTGTCTCTATTATATAATGACAGACCAGCTAAATCTACTGTCTCTGTCTCTATTATGTTATGACAGACCAGCTAAATCTACTGTCTATTACATTATGACAGACCAGCTAGATCTACTGCCTCTATTATATTATGACAGACCAGATAGATATACTGTCTCCATTATAAAATGACAGACCAGCTAGATCTACTGTCTCTGTTGTATTATGACTGACCAGCTAGATCTACTGTCTCTATTATATTATAACAGACCAGCTAGATCTACTGTCTCTATTGTATTATGACAGACCAGCTAGATCTACTATCTCTATTATATTATGAGAGACCAGCTAGATCTAGTGTCTCTATTATATTATGACAGACCAACTAAATATACTGACTCTATTATATTTTGACAGACCACGTAGATCTACTGTCTCTATTATATAATGACAGACCAGCTAAATCTACTGTCTCTGTCTCTATTATGTTATGACAGACCAGCTAAATCTACTGTCTCTATTGTATTATGACAGACCAGCTAGATCTACTGTGTATATTATATTATGACAGACTAGCTAGATCTACTGTCTATTACATTATGACAGACCAGCTAGATCTACTGCCTCTATTATATTATGACAGACCAGGTAGATCTACTGTCTCTATTGTATTATGACATACCAGGTAGATCTACTGTCTCTGTTATATTATGACAGACCAGCTAGATCTACTGTCTCTGTTATATTATGACAGACCTGGTAGATACACTGTCTCTGTTATATTATGACAGACCTGGTAGATACACTGTCTCTATTATATTATGACAGACCAGCTAGATCTACTGTCCCTATTACATTATGACATACCAGCTAGATCTACTGTCTCTATTATAATATGACAGACCAGCTAGATCTACTGTCTCTATATCTCTATTGTACTATGACAGACCATCTAGATCTACTGTCTCTATTATATTATGACAGACCAGCTAGGTCTACTGTCTCTATGTCTCTATTGTACTATGACGGACCAGCTAGATCTACTGTCTCTATTATACTATGACAGACCAGGTAGATCTACTGTCTCTATTATATTATGAGAGACCAGCTAGATCTACTGTCTATTATATTATGACATACCAGCTAGATCTACTGTCTCTATTATAATATGACAGACCAGCTAGATCTACTGTCTCTATTATATTATGACAGACCAGCTTGATCTACTGTCTCTATTATATTATGACAGACCAGCTAGATCTACTGTCTCTGTTATATTATGACAGACCAGCTAGATCTACTGTCTCTGTTATATTATGACAGACCTGGTAGATACACTGTCTCTATTATATTATGACAGACCAGCTAGATCTACTGTCCCTATTATATTATGACAGACCAGCTAGATCTACTGTCTCTATTATATTTTGACAGACCAGCTAGATCTACTGTCTCTATTATATTATGACAGACCAGCTTGATCTACTGTCTCTATTATATTATGACAGACCAGCTAGATCTACTGTCTCTATGTCTCTATTGTACTATGACGTACCAGCTAGATCTACTGTCTCTATTATACTATGACAGACCAGGTAGATCTACTGTCTCTATTATATTATGACAGACCAGGTAGATCTACTGTCTCTATTCTATTATGACAGACCAGGTAGATATACTGTCTCTATTATATGATGACAGACCAGCTATATCTACGGTGTCTATTATATTATGACAGACCAGCTAGATCTACTGTCTATTATATTATGAAAGACCAGCTAGATCTACTGTCTCTATTCTATTATGACAGACCAGCTAGATCTACTGTCTCTATTGTATTATGACAGACCAGCTAGATCTACTATCTCTATTATATTATGACAGACCAGCTAGATCTAGTGTCTCTATTATATTATGACAGACCAACTAAATATACTGTCTATTATATTATGACAGACCAGCTAGATCTACTGTCTCTATTATATTATGACAGACCAGCTAGATCTATTGTCTCTAGTATAATATGACATTATGACAGACCAGCTAGATCTACTGTCTCTATTGTATTATGACAGACCAGCTAGATCTACTATCTCTGTTATATTATGACAGACCTGGTAGATACACTGTCTCTATTATATTATGACAGACCAGGTAGATATACTGTCTCTATTATATGATGACAGACCAGCTAGATCTACTGTCTATTACATTATGACAGACCAGCTAGATCTACAGCCTCTATTATATTATGACAGACCAGATAGATATACTGTCTCCATTATAAAATGACAGACCAGCTAGATCTACTGTCTCTATTGTATTATGACTGACCAGCTAGATCTACTGTCTCTATTATATTATAACAGACCAGCTAGATCTACTGTCTCTATTGTATTATGACAGACCAGCTAGATCTACTATCTCTATTATATTATGAGAGACCAGCTAGATCTAGTGTCTCTATTATATTATGACAGACCAACTAAATATACTGACTCTATTATATTTTGACAGACCAGGTAGATCTACTGTCTCTATTATATAATGACAGACCAGCTAAATCTACTGTCTCTGTCTCTATTATGTTATGACAGACCAGCTAAATCTACTGTCTCTATTGTATTATGACAGACCAGCTAGATCTACTGTGTATATTATATTATGACAGACTAGCTAGATCTACTGTCTATTACATTATGACAGACCAGCTAGATCTACTGCCTCTATTATATTATGACAGACCAGGTAGATCTACTGTCTCTATTGTATTATGACATACCAGGTAGATCTACTGTCTCTGTTATATTATGACAGACCAGCTAGATCTACTGTCTCTGTTATATTATGACAGACCTGGTAGATACACTGTCTCTGTTATATTATGACAGACCAGCTAGATCTACTGTCCCTATTACATTATGACATACCAGCTAGATCTACTGTCTCTATTATAATATGACAGACCAGCTAGATCTACTGTCTCTATATCTCTATTGTACTATGACAGACCATCTAGATCAGGGGTGTCAAAGTCAAATGGACGGAGGGCCAAATAAAAAATTTAGCTACAAGCCGAGTGCCGGACTGTTCGAATGTTCATTGAAAAATTTTTAAATGACGCATATAGTCTAGTGAACCTAATTGAACCTACTGAAAACCTAACAAATATATTCCAATATGATCAGATAAATAAAGCAATATTTTCTTATGGCTCTGTCAGTAATCTTTAATTTTCAACAGACACAAAAGACAAATTTCCTTTATATAAAAATCCCCATAACATGAACATTAAATGAAAGAAACCGGTATTCAAGGCACCATCAGTAGCCTATATTTTCTATTTTAGCAAAAGTGGGCTAAATTTACTTCAAAGAAAAAAACAATAATAGCAATTTTCTATCATCCACTCAACTGAAATATTTTTAAAATATAATTGGATTGAAATACAATAAAATAAAGTGCAAAAATCTATTAATCAAAAACAACACTTTGTTTAAGGAGAAGTAACATGCAGTGAAAACAAATATTAAACTTTAACTTTTAAACTTGAACTGAGTAAAAACTCTAAATATGTGATTGCACAGTAATGTTCACTTGTTTGAGGTTGAGGGTGATACTTGGTGGTGTCCCATCTTTTCCACAAGTTCATCAATGTTGACAGGCTCTGAGCTGAGGAAATCCTCAGAATTGAGTGGAGGTGTTCAGCAGTAAGTCGACTTCTGTGTGATGTTTTGTTCAAGTTCATCAAAGAAAACAGTTGTTCACACAGGTATGTGCTGCCAAACATAGACAACGTTTGAGCAGCCTGGATGCGCAGCTGGGGCATTGTGTCGGGGAGGAAACGGGCGAACTCCGCAGCACCCACTGCCGCATATTTTGCCCTCAGTGCATCATTGCATTGGAGGTCAATCAACTCCATTTGGAGGTTTGGTGGTGAGCTTTCCACGTCAACAGCAAATGGGTTACCGAGCAGTTCCAACCTGCTTTTTGTGCTTCAAAGTCAGCAAATCGGCGTCGAAAGTCAGCGGCAAGCATACCTATTTTATCAGCCAACTGTGGGCTCGGGAACGCACTGGTTGATTCTATTTGACAGACCAGGTAGATCTACTGTCTCTATTGTATTATGACAGACCAGCTAGATCTACTGTGTATATTATATTATGACAGACTAGCTAGATCTACTGTCTATTACATTATGACAGACCAGCTAGATCTACTGCCTCTATTATATTATGACAGACCAGGTAGATCTACTGTCTCTATTGTATTATGACATACCAGGTAGATCTACTGTCTCTGTTATATTATGACAGACCAGCTAGATCTACTGTCTCTGTTATATTATGACAGACCTGGTAGATACACTGTCTCTGTTATATTATGACAGACCTGGTAGATACACTGTCTCTATTATATTATGACAGACCAGCTAGATCTACTGTCCCTATTACATTATGACATACCAGCTAGATCTACTGTCTCTATTATAATATGACAGACCAGCTAGATCTACTGTCTCTATATCTCTATTGTACTATGACAGACCATCTAGATCGACTGTCTCTATTATATTATGACAGACCAGCTAGGTCTACTGTCTCTATGTCTCTATTGTACTATGACGGACCAGCTAGATCTACTGTCTCTATTATACTATGACAGACCAGGTAGATCTACTGTCTCTATTATATTATGAGAGACCAGCTAGATCTACTGTCTATTATATTATGACAGACCAGCTAGATCTACTGTCTATTATATTATGACAGACCAGCTAGATCTATTGTCTCTATTATAATATGACAGACCTGCTAGATCTATTGTCTCTATTATATTATGACAGACCAGCTAGATCTACTGTCTCTATTATATTATGACAGACCAGCAAGATCTACTCTCTCTATTATATTATGACAGACCAGCTAGATCTACTGTGTCTATTATATTATGACAGACCAACTAGATCTACTGTCTCTATTATATTATGATAGACCAGCTAAAGACCAGCTAGATCTACTGTCTCTATTATATTTTGACAGACCAGCTAGATCTACTGTCTCTATTATATTATGACAGACCAGCTTGATCTACTGTCTCTATTATATTATGACAGACCAGCAAGATCTACTCTCTCTATTATATTATGACAGACCAGCTAGATCTACTGTCTATTATATTATGACAGACCAGCTAGATCTATTGTCTCTATTATACTATGACAGACCAGGTAGATCTACTGCCTCTATTATATTATGACAGACCAGGTAGATATACTGTCTCCATTATAAATTGACAGACCAGCTAGATCTACTGTCTCTATTATATTATGACAGACCAGCAAGATCTACTCTCTCTATTATATTATGACAGACCAGCTAGATCTACTGTGTCTATTATATTATGACAGACCAGCTAGATCTACTGTCTCTATTATATTATGACAGACCAGCAAGATCTACTCTCTCTATTATATTATGACAGACCAGCTAGATCTACTGTGTCTATTATATTATGACAGACCAACTAGATCTACTGTCTCTATTATATTATGATAGACCAGCTAGATCTACTGTCTCTATTATATTTTGACAGACCAGCTAGTCTCTACTGTCTCTATTATATTATGACAGACCAGCTAGATCTACTGTCTCTATTATATTATGACAGACCAGCTAGATCTACTGTCTCTATGTCTCTATTGTACTATGACGGACCAGCTAGATCTACTGTCTCTATTATACTATGACAGACCAGGTAGATCTACTGTCTCTATTATATTATGACAGACCAGGTAGATCTACTGTCTCTATTACATTATGACAGACCAGGTAGATATACTGTCTCTATTATATGATGACAGACCAGCTATATCTACTGTGTCTATTATATTATGACAGACCAGCTAGATCTACTGTCTATTATATTATGACAGACCAGCTAGATCTACTGTGTCTATTATATTATGACAGACCAACTAGATCTACTGTCTCTATTATATTATGATAGACCAGCTAGATCTACTGTCTCTATTATATTTTGACAGACCAGCTAGATCTACTGTCTCTATTATATTATGACAGACCAGCTTGATCTACTGTCTCTATTATATTATGACAGACCAGCAAGATCTACTCTCTCTATTATATTATGACAGACCAGCTAGATCTACTGTCTATTATATTATGACAGACCAGCTAGATCTATTGTCTCTATTATACTATGACAGACCAGGTAGATCTACTGTCTCTATTATATTATGACAGACCAGGTAGATATACTGTCTATTATATTTGACAGACCAGCTAGATCTACTGTCTATTATATTATGACAGACCAGCAAGATCTACTGTCTCTATTATATTATGACAGACCAGCTAGATCTACTGTCTCTATTATATTATGACAGACCAGCTAGATCTACTGTCTCTATTATATTATGACAGACCAGCAAGATCTACTCTCTCTATTATATTATGACAGACCAGCTAGATCTACTGTGTCTATTATATTATGACAGACCAACTAGATCTACTGTCTCTATTATATTATGATAGACCAGCTAGATCTACTGTCTCTATTATATTTTGACAGACCAGCTAGATCTACTGTCTCTATTATATTATGACAGACCAGCTTGATCTACTGTCTCTATTATATTATGACAGACCAGCTAGATCTACTGTCTCTATGTCTCTATTGTACTATGACGGACCAGCTAGATCTACTGTCTCTATTATACTATGACAGACCAGGTAGATCTACTGTCTCTATTATATTATGACAGACCAGGTAGATCTACTGTCTCTATTACATTATGACAGACCAGGTAGATATACTGTCTCTATTATATGATGACAGACCAGCTATATCTACTGTGTCTATTATATTATGACAGACCAGCTAGATCTACTGTCTATTGTATTATGACAGACCAGCTAGATCTACTGTCTCTATTCTATTATGACAGACCAGCTAGATCTACTGTCTCTATTGTATTATGACAGACCAGCTAGATCTACTATCTCTATTATATTATGACAGACCAGCTAGATCTAGTGTCTCTATTATATTATGACAGACCAACTAAATATACTGTCTATTATATTATGACAGACCAGCTAGATCTACTGTCTCTATTATATTATGACAGACCAGCTAGATCTATTGTCTCTATTATAATATGACATTATGACAGACCAGCTAGATCTGCTGTCTCTATTGTATTATGACAGACCAGCTAGATCTACTATCTCTGTTATATTATGACAGACCTGGTAGATACACTGTCTCTATTATATTATGACAGACCAGCTAGATCTACTGTCTATTACATTATGACAGACCAGCTAGATCTACTGCCTCTATTATATTATGACAGACCAGATAGATATACTGTCTCCATTATAAAATGACAGACCAGCTAGATCTACTGTCTCTATTGTATTATGACTGACCAGCTAGATCTACTGTCTCTATTATATTATAAACGACCAGCTAGATCTACTGTCTCTATTGTATTATGACAGACCAGCTAGATCTACTATCTCTATTATATTATGAGAGACCAGCTAGATCTAGTGTCTCTATTATATTATGACAGACCAACTAAATATACTGACTCTATTATATTTTGACAGACCAGGTAGATCTACTGTCTCTATTATATAATGACAGACCAGCTAAATCTACTGTCTCTGTCTCTATTATGTTATGACAGACCAGCTAAATCTACTGTCTCTATTGTATTATGACAGACCAGCTAGATTTACTGTGTATATTATATTATGACAGACTAGCTAGATCTACTGTCTATTACATTATGACAGACCAGCTAGATCTACTGCCTCTATTATATTATGACAGACCAGGTAGATATACTGTCTCCATTATAAATTGACAGACCAGCTAGATCTACTGTCTCTATTATATTATGACAGACCAGCAAGATCTACTCTCTCTATTATATTATGACAGACCAGCTAGATCTACTGTGTCTATTATATTATGACAGACCAACTAGATCTACTGTCTCTATTATATTATGACAGACCAGCTAGATCTACTGTCTCTATTATATTTTGACAGACCAGCTAGATCTACTGTCTCTATTATATTATGACAGACCAGCTTGATCTACTGTCTCTATTATATTATGACAGACCAGCTAGATCTACTGTCTCTATGTTTCTATTGTACTATGACGGACCAGCTAGATCTACTGTCTCTATTATACTATGACAGACCAGGTAGATCTACTGTCTCTATTATATTATGACAGACCAGGTAGATCTACTGTCTCTATTCTATTATGACAGACCAGGTAGATCTACTGTCTCTATTGTATTATGACAGACCAGCTAGATCTACTGTGTATATTATATTATGACAGACTAGCTAGATCTACTGTCTATTACATTATGACAGACCAGCTAGATCTACTGCCTCTATTATATTATGACAGACCAGGTAGATCTACTGTCTCTATTGTATTATGACATACCAGGTAGATCTACTGTCTCTGTTATATTATGACAGACCAGCTAGATCTACTGTCTCTGTTATATTATGACAGACCTGGTAGATACACTGTCTCTGTTATATTATGACAGACCTGGTAGATACACTGTCTCTATTATATTATGACAGACCAGCTAGATCTACTGTCCCTATTACATTATGACATACCAGCTAGATCTACTGTCTCTATATCTCTATTGTACTATGACAGACCATCTAGATCGACTGTCTCTATTATATTATGACAGACCAGCTAGGTCTACTGTCTCTATGTCTCTATTGTACTATGACGGACCAGCTAGATCTACTGTCTCTATTATACTATGACAGACCAGGTAGATCTACTGTCTCTATTATATTATGAGAGACCAGCTAGATCTACTGTCTATTATATTATGACAGACCAGCTAGATCTACTGTCTATTATATTATGACAGACCAGCTAGATCTATTGTCTCTATTATAATATGACAGACCTGCTAGATCTATTGTCTCTATTATATTATGACAGACCAGCTAGATCTACTGTCTCTATTATATTATGACAGACCAGCAAGATCTACTCTCTCTATTATATTATGACAGACCAGCTAGATCTACTGTGTCTATTATATTATGACAGACCAACTAGATCTACTGTCTCTATTATATTATGATAGACCAGCTAGATCTACTGTCTCTATTATATTTTGACAGACCAGCTAGATCTACTCTCTCTATTATATTATGACAGACCAGCTAGATCTACTGTGTCTATTATATTATGACAGACCAACTAGATCTACTGTCTCTATTATATTATGACAGACCAGCTAGATCTACTGTCTCTATTATATTTTGACAGACCAGCTAGATCTACTGTCTCTATTATATTATGACAGACCAGCTTGATCTACTGTCTCTATTATATTATGACAGACCAGCTAGATCTACTGTCTCTATGTCTCTATTGTACTATGACGGACCAGCTAGATCTACTGTCTCTATTATACTATGACAGACCAGGTAGATCTACTGTCTCTATTATATTATGACAGACCAGGTAGATCTACTGTCTCTATTCTATTATGACAGACCAGGTAGATCTACTGTCTCTATTATATTATGAGAGACCAGCTAGATCTACTGTCTATTATATTATGACAGACCAGCTAGATCTACTGTCTATTATATTATGACAGACCAGCTAGATCTATTGTCTCTATTATAATATGACAGACCTGCTAGATCTATTGTCTCTATTATATTATGACAGACCAGCTAGATCTACTGTCTCTATTATATTATGACAGACCAGCAAGATCTACTCTCTCTATTATATTATGACAGACCAGCTAGATCTACTGTGTCTATTATATTATGACAGACCAACTAGATCTACTGTCTCTATTATATGATGACAGACCAGCTAGATCTATTGTCTCTATTATAATATGACATTATGACAGACCAGCTAGATCTACTGTCTCTATTGTATTATGACAGACCAGCTAGATCTACTATCCGTATTATATTTTGACAGACCAGGTAGATCTACTGTCTCTATTATATTATGACAGACCAGCTAGATCTACTGTCTCTATTATATTTTGACAGACCAGGTAGATCTACTGTCCCTATTATACTATGACAGACCAGCTAGATCTACTGTCTCTATTATATTATGACAGACCAGCTAGATCTACTGTCTCTATTATATTATGACAGACCAGCTAGATCTACTGTCTCTATTATAAAATGACAGACCAGGTAGATATACTGTCTCTATTATATTATGACAGACCATCTAGATCTACTGTCTCTATTATATTTTGACAGACCAGGTAGATCTACTGTCTCTATTATATTATGACAGACCAGCTAGATCTTCTGTCTATTATATTATGACAGACCAGCTAGATCTACTGTCTCTATTATATTATGACAGACCAGCTAGATCTTCTGTCTATTATATTATGAAAGACCAGATAGATCTACTGTCTCTATTATATTATGACAGACCAGCTAGATCTATTGTCTCTTTTATAATATGACATTACGACAGACCAGCTAGATCTACTGTCTCTATTGTATTATGACAGACCAGCTAGATCTACTATCTCTATTATATTTTGACAGACCAGTTAGATCTACTGTCTCTATTATATTATGACAGACCAGCTAGATCTACTATCTCTGTTATATTATGACAGACCTGGTAGATACACTGTCTCTATTATATTATGACAGACCAGCTAGATCTACTGTGTCTATTATATTATGACAGACCAGCTAGATCTACTGTATATTATATTATGACAGACCAGCTAGATCTACTGTCTATTATATTATGACAGACCAGCTAGATCTATTGTCTCTATTATAATATGACAGACCAGCTAGATCTACTGTCTCTATTATATTATGACAGACCAGCTAGATCTACTGTCTCTATTGTATTATGACAGACCAGCAAGATCTACTCTCTCTATTATATTATGACAGACCAGCTAGATCTACTGTGTCTATTATATTATGACATACCAGCTAGATCTACTGTATATTATATTATGACAGACCAGCTAGATCTACTGTCTATTATATTATGACAGACCAGCTAGATCTATTGTCTCTATTATAATATGACAGACCAGCTAGATCTACTGTCTCTATTATATTATGACAGACCAGCTAGATCTACTGTCTCTATTGTATTATGACAGACCAGCAAGATCTACTCTCTCTATTATATTATGACAGACCAGCTAGATCTACTGTGTATATTATATTATGACAGACTAGCTAGATCTACTGTCTATTACATTATGACAGACCAGCTAGATCTACTGCCTCTATTATATTATGACAGACCAGGTAGATATACTGTCTCCATTATAAAATGACAGACCAGCTAGATCTACTGTCTCTATTATATTATGACAGACCAGCAAGATCTACTCTCTCTATTATATTATGACAGACCAGCTAGATCTACTGTGTCTATTATATTATGACAGACCAACTAGATCTACTGTCTCTATTATATTATGACAGACCAGCTAGATCTACTGTCTCTATTATATTTTGACAGACCAGCTAGATCTACTGTCTCTATTATATTATGACAGACCAGCTTGATCTACTGTCTCTATTATATTATGACAGACCAGCTAGATCTACTGTCTCTATGTCTCTATTGTACTATGACGGACCAGCTAGATCTACTGTCTCTATTATACTATGACAGACCAGGTAGATCTACTGTCTCTATTATATTATGACAGACCAGGTAGATCTACTGTCTCTATTCTATTATGACAGACCAGGTAGATCTACTGTCTCTATTATATTATGAGAGACCAGCTAGATCTACTGTCTATTATATTATGACAGACCAGCTAGATCTACTGTCTATTATATTATGACAGACCAGCTAGATCTATTGTCTCTATTATAATATGACAGACCTGCTAGATCTATTGTCTCTATTATATTATGACAGACCAGCTAGATCTACTGTCTCTATTATATTATGACAGACCAGCAAGATCTACTCTCTCTATTATATTATGACAGACCAGCTAGATCTACTGTCTCTATTATATGATGACAGACCAGCTAGATCTATTGTCTCTATTATAATATGACATTATGACAGACCAGCTAGATCTACTGTCTCTATTGTATTATGACAGACCAGCAAGATCTACTCTCTCTATTATATTATGACAGACCAACTAGATCTACTGTCTCTATTATATGATGACAGACCAGCTAGATCTATTGTCTCTATTATAATATGACATTATGACAGACCAGCTAGATCTACTGTCTCTATTGTATTATGACAGACCAGCTAGATCTACTATCCGTATTATATTTTGACAGACCAGGTAGATCTACTGTCTCTATTATATTATGACAGACCAGCTAGATCTACTGTCTCTATTATATTTTGACAGACCAGGTAGATCTACTGTCCCTATTATACTATGACAGACCAGCTAGATCTACTGTCTCTATTATATTATGACAGACCAGCTAGATCTACTGTCTCTATTATATTATGACAGACCAGCTAGATCTACTGTCTCTATTATAAAATGACAGACCAGGTAGATATACTGTCTCTATTATATTATGACAGACCATCTAGATCTACTGTCTCTATTATATTTTGACAGACCAGGTAGATCTACTGTCTCTATTATATTATGACAGACCAGCTAGATCTTCTGTCTATTATATTATGACAGACCAGCTAGATCTACTGTCTCTATTATATTATGACAGACCAGCTAGATCTTCTGTCTATTATATTATGAAAGACCAGATAGATCTACTGTCTCTATTATATTATGACAGACCAGCTAGATCTATTGTCTCTTTTATAATATGACATTACGACAGACCAGCTAGATCTACTGTCTCTATTGTATTATGACAGACCAGCTAGATCTACTATCTCTATTATATTTTGACAGACCAGGTAGATCTACTGTCTCTATTATATTATGACAGACCAGCTAGATCTACTATCTCTGTTATATTATGACAGACCTGGTAGATACACTGTCTCTATTATATTATGACAGACCAGCTAGATCTACTGTGTCTATTATATTATGACAGACCAGCTAGATCTACTGTATATTATATTATGACAGACCAGCTAGATCTACTGTCTATTATATTATGACAGACCAGCTAGATCTATTGTCTCTATTATAATATGACAGACCAGCTAGATCTACTGTCTCTATTATATTATGACAGACCAGCTAGATCTACTGTCTCTATTGTATTATGACAGACCAGCAAGATCTACTCTCTCTATTATATTATGACAGACCAGCTAGATCTACTGTGTCTATTATATTATGACAGACCAGCTAGATCTACTGTCTCTATTATATGATGACAGACCAGCTAGATCTATTGTCTCTATTATAATATGACATTATGACAGACCAGCTAGATCTACTGTCTCTATTGTATTATGACAGACCAGCTAGATCTACTGTCTCTATTATAAAATGACAGACCAGGTAGATATACTGTCTCTATTATATTATGACAGACCATCTAGATCTACTGTCTCTATTATATTTTGACAGACCAGCTAGATCTACTGTCTCTATTATATTTTGACATACCAGGTAGATCTACTGTCTCTGTTATATTATGACAGACCAGCTAGATCTACTATCTCTGTTATATTATGACAGACATGGTAGATACACTGTCTCTATTATATTATGACAGACCAGCTAGATCTACTGTCTCTATTCTATTATGACAGACCAGGTTAAACTACAATCTCTATTATATTATGACAGACCAGCTAGATCTACTGTCTCTATTATAATATGACAGACCAGCTAGATCTACTGTCTCTATTATATTATGACAGACCAGCTAGATCTACTGTCTCTATTATATTATGACAGACCAGCTAGATCTACTGTCTCTATTCTATTATGACAGACCAGGTTAAACTACAATCTCTATTATATTATGACAGACCAGCTAGATCTACTGTCTCTATTATAATATGACAGACCAGCTAGATCTACTGTCTCTATTATATTATGACAGACCAGCTAGATCTACTGTCTCTATATCTCTATTGTACTATGACAGACCATCTAGATCTACTGTCTCTATTATACTATGACAGACCAGCTAGATCTACTGTTTCTATTATACTATGACAGACCAGGTAGATCTACTGTCTCTATTGTATTATGACAGACCAGCTAGATCTACTGTTTCTATTATACTATGACAGACCAGGTAGATCTACTGTCTCTATTATATTATGACAGACCAGCTCGATCTACTGTGTCTATTGTATTATGACAGACCAGCTAGATCTACTGTTTCTATTATACTATGACAGACCAGGTAGATATACCGACTCCATTATAAAATGACAGACCAGCTAGATCTATTCTCGCTATTGTATTATGACAGACCAGGTAGATCTACTATCTCTATTATATTATGACAGACCAGCTAGATCTACTGTCTCTATTGTATTATGACAGACCAGCTAGATCTACTGTCTCTATTATATTATGAGAGACCAGGTAGATATACCGACTCCATTATAAAATGACAGACCAGCTAGATCTATTCTCGCTATTGTATTATGACAGACCAGCTAGATCGACTGTCTCTATTATAATATGACAGACCAGCTAGATCTACTGTCTCTATTATATTATGACAGACCAGCTAGATCTATTGTCTCTATTATAATATGACATTATGACAAACCAGCTAGATCTACTGTCTCTATTATATTTTGACAGACCAGGTAGATCTACTGTCTCTATTATATTATGACAGACCAGCTAGATCTACTGTCTCTATTATATTATGACAGACCAGCTAGATCTACTGTCTCTATTATAAAATGACAGACCAGGTAGATATACTGTCTCTATTATATTATGACAGATCAGCTACATCTACTGTCTCTATGTCTCTATTATAAAATGACAGACCAGGTAGATATACTGTCTCTATTATATTATGACTGACCAGCTAAATCTACTGTCTCTATTGTATTATGACAGACCAGCTAGATCTACTGTCTCTATTCTATTATGACAGACCAGGTTAAACTACAATCTCTATTATATTATGACAGACCAGCTAGATCTACTGTCTCTATTATAATATGACAGACCAGCTAGATCTACTGTCTCTATTATATTATGACAGACCAGCTAGATCTACTGTCTCTATTGTATTATGACAGACCAGCTAGATCTACTGTCTCTATTCTATTATGACAGACCAGGTTAAACTACAATCTCTATTATATTATGACAGACCGGCTAGATCTACTGTCTCTATTATAATATGACAGACCAGCTAGATCTACTGTCTCTATTATATATTTACATTTTACATTTAAGTCATTTAGCAGACGCTCTTATCCAGAGCGACTTACAAATTGGTGCATACACCTTATGACAACCAGTGGAACAGCCACTTGCATCTAAATCTTGTTGGGGGTGAGGTGAGAAGGATTACTTACCCTTACTTACCCTATCCTAGGTATTCCTTGAAGAGGTGGGGTTTCAGGTGTCTCCGGAAGGTGGTGATTGACTCCGCTGTCCTGGCGTCGTGAGGGAGTTTGTTCCACCATTGGGGGGCCAGAGCAGCGAACAGTTTTGACTGGGCTGAGCGGGAACTGTACTTCCTCAGTGGTAGGGAGGCGAGCAGGCCAGAGGTGGATGAACGCAGTGCCCTTGTTTGGGTGTAGGGCCTGATCAGAGCCTGGAGGTACTGAGGTGCCGTTCCCTCACAGCTCCGTGGCGAGCACCATGGTCTTGTAGCGGATGCGAGCTTCAACTGGAAGCCAGTGGAGAGAGCGGAGGAGCGGGGTGACGTGAGAGAACTTGGGAAGGTTGAACACCAGACGGGCTGCGGCGTTCTGGATGAGTTGTAGGGGTTTAATGGCACAGGCAGGGAGCCCAGCCAACAGCGAGTTGCAGTAATCAAGACGGGGAGATGACAAGTGCCTGGATTAGGACCTGCGCCGCTTCCTGTGTGAGGCAGGGTCGTACTCTGCGGATGTTGTAGAGCATGAACCTACAGGAACGGGACACCGCCTTGATGTTAGTTGAGAACGTCAGGGTGTTGTCCAGGATCACGCCAAGGTTCTTAGCGCTCTGGGAGGAGGACACAATGGAGTTGTCAACCGTGATGGCGAGATCATGGAACGGGCAGTCCTTCCCCGGGAGGAAGAGGAGCTCCGTCTTGCTGAGGTTCAGCTTGAGGTGGTGATCCGTCATCCACACTGATATGTCTGCCAGACATGCAGAGATGCGATCTCGCCACCTGGTCATCAGAAGGGGGAAAGGAGAAGATTAATGTGTGTCGTCTGCATAGCAATGATAGGAGAGACCATGTGAGGTTATGACAGAGCCAAGTGACTTGGTGTATAGCGAGAATAAGACCAGGGCCTAGAACAGAGCCCTGGGGACACCAGTGGTGAGAGCGCGTGGTGAGGAGACAGATTCTCGCCACGCCACCTGGTAGGAGCGACCTGTCAGGTAGGACGCAATAAGCGTGGGCCGCCAGGAGATGCCCAACTCGGAGAGGGTGGAGAGGAGGATCTGATGGTTCACAGTATCGAAGGCAGCCGATAGGTCTAGAAGGATGAGAGCAGAGGAGAGAGAGTTAGCTTTAGCAGTGCGGAGCGCCTCCGTGATACAGAGAAGAGCAGTCTCAGTTGAATGACTAGTCTTGAAACCTGACTGATTTGGATCAAGAAGGTCATTCTGAGAGAGATAGCGGTAGAGCTGGCCAAGGACGGCACGCTCAAGAGTTTTGGAGAGAAAAGAGAGAAGGGATACTGGTCTGTAGTTGTTGACATCGGAGGGATCGAGTGTAGGTTTTTTCAGAAGGGGTGCAACTCTCGCTCTCTTGAAGACAGGAGGGACGAGCCAGCGGTCAGGGATGAGTTGATGAGCGAGGTGAGGTAAGGGAGAAGGTCTCCGGAAATGGTCTGGAGAAGAGAGGAGGGGATAGGGTCAAGCGGGCAGGTTGTTGGGCGGCCGGCCGTCACAAGACGCGAGATTTCATCTGGAGAGAGAGGGAGAAAGAGGTCAGAGCATAGGGTAGGGCAGTGTGGGCAGAACCAGCAGTGTCGTTTGACTTAGCAACGAGGATCGGATGTCATCGACCTTCTTTTCAAAATGGTTGACGAAGTCATCTGCAGAGAGGGAGGAGGGAGGGGGGGAGGATTCAGGAGGGAGGAGAAGGTGGCAAAGAGCTTCCTAGGGTTAGAGGCAGATGCTTGGAATTTAGAGTGGTAGAAAGTGGCTTTAGCAGCAGAGACAGAGGAGGAAAATGTAGAGAGGAGGGAGTGAAAGGATGCCAGGTCCGCAGGGAGGCTAGTTTTCCTCCATTTCCGCTCGGCTGCCCGGAGCCCTGTTCTGTGAGCTCGCAATGAGTCGTCGAGCCACGGAGGCGGGAGGGAGGACCGAGCCGGCCTGGAGGATAGGGGACATAGGGAGTCAAAGGATGCAGTAAGGGAGGAGAGGAGGGTTGAGGAGGCAGAATCAGGAGATAGGTTGGAGAAAGTTTGAGCAGAGGGAAGAGAAGATAGGATGGAAGAGGAGAGAGTAGCGGGGGGAGAGAGAGCGAAGGTTGGGACGGCGCGATACCATCCAGTAGGGGCAGTGTGGGAAGTGTTGGATGAGAGCGAGAGGGAAAAGGATACAAGGTAGTGGTCGGAGACTTGGAGGGAGTTGCAATGAGGTTAGTGGAAGAACAGCATCTAGTAAAGATGAGGTCAAGCGTATTGCCTGCCTTGTGAGTAGGGGGAAGGTGAGAGGGTGAGGTCAAAAGAGGAGAGGAGTGGAAAGAAGGAGGCAGAGAGGAATGAGTCAAAGGTAGACGTGGGGAGGTTAAAGTCGCCCAGAACTGTGAGAGGTGAGCCGTCCTCAGGAAAGGAGCTTATCAAGGCATCAAGCTCATTGATGAACTCTCGAGGAACCTGGAGGGCGATAAATGATAAGGATGTTAAGCTTGAAAGGGCTGGTAACTGTGACAGCATGGAATTCAAAGGAGGCAATAGACAGATGGGTAAGGGGAGAAAGAGAGAAAGACCACTTGGGAGAGATGAGGATCCCGGTGCCACCACCCCGCTGACCAGAAGCTCTCGGGGTGTGCGAGAACACGTGGGCGGACGAGGAGAGAGCAGTAGGAGTAGCAGTGTTATCTGTGGTGATCCATGTTTCCGTCAGTGCCAAGAAGTCAAGGGACTGGAGGAGGCATAGGCTGAGATGAACTCTGCCTTGTTGGCCGCAGATTGGCAGTTCCAGAGGCTACCAGAGACCTGGAACTCCACGTGGGTAAAACGCGCTGGGACCACCAGGTTAGGGTGGTCGCGGCCACGCGGTGTGGAGCGTTTGTATGGTCTGTGCAGAGAGGAGAGAACAGGGATAGACAGACACATAGTTGACAGGCTACAGAAAAGGCTACGCTAATGCAAGGAAATTGGAATGACAAGCGGACTACACGTCTCGAATGTTCAGAAAGTTAAGCTTACGTAGCAAGAATCTTATTGACTAAAATGATTAAAATGATACAGTACTGCTAAAGTAGGCTAGCTGGCAGTAGCTGCGTTGTTGACACTACACTAATCAAGTCGTTCCGTTGAGTGTAATAATTTCTACAGTGCTGCTGTTCGGGGCTAGCTGGCTAAAAGCTAGCAGTGTTGTTTACGTTACGTTGAGTTAAAGAACGACAATAGCTGGCTAGCTATCCTAGGAAATCGGTCTAGACTACACAATTATCTTTGAAACAAAGACGGCTATGTAGCTAGCTATTATAGCTACGATCAAACAAATCAAACCGTTGTACTGTAATGAAATGAAAATGTGATACTACCTGTGAATGCGACCGGGTTGTTGGGTTCTATTCAGTAGACGTTGGCTAGCTGTTAGCTGTTAGCTGTTGGCTAGCTAGCAGAGTCTCCTACGTTAAGGACGACAAATAGCTGGCTAGCGAACCTCAGTGAATTAAGATAATCACTCCAAGGCTATATTATGACAGACCAGCTAGATCTACTGTCTCTATTATATTTTGACATACCAGGTAGATCTACTGTCTCTGTTATATTATGACAGACCAGCTAGATCTACTGTCTCTGTTATATTATGACAGACCTGGTAGATACACTGTCTCTATTATATTATGACAGACCAGCTAGATCTATTGTCTCTATTCTATTATGACAGACCAGGTTAAACTACAATCTCTATTATATTATGACAGACCAGCTAGATCTACTGTCTCTATTATAATATGACAGACCAGCTAGATCTACTGTCTCTATTATATTATGACAGACCAGCTAGATCTACTGTCTCTATTATATTATGACAGACCAGCTAGATCTACTGTCTCTATTCTATTATGACAGACCAGGTTAAACTACAATCTCTATTATATTACGACAGACCGGCTAGATCTACTGTCTCTATTATAATATGACAGACCAGCTAGATCTACTGTCTCTATTATATTTTGACAGACCAGGTAGATCTACTGTCTCTATTATATTATGACAGACCAGCTAGATCTACTGTCTCTATTATATTATGACAGACCAGCTAGATCTACTGTCTCTATTATATTATGACAGACCAGCTAAATCTACTGTCTCTATGTCTCTATTATAAAATGACAGACCAGGTAGATATACTGTCTCTATTATATTATGACTGACCAGCTAAATCTACTGTCTCTATTGTATTATGCCAGACCAGCTAGATCTACTGTGTATATTATATTATGACTGACCAGCTAGATCTAGTGTCTCTATTATATTATGACAGACCAGCTAGATCTACTGTCTCTATTATATTATGACAGACCAGGTAGATATACTGTCTCTATTATATTATGACAGACCAGCTATATCTACTGTGTCTATTATATTATGACAGACCAGCTAGATCTACTGTCTATTATATTATGACAGAACAGCTAGATCTACTGTCTATTATATTATGACAGACCAGCTAGATCTATTGTCTCTATTATAATATGACAGACCTGCTAGATCTATTGTCTCTATTATAATATGACAGACCAGCTAGATCTACTGTCTCTATCATATTATGACAGACCAGCTAGATCTACTGTCTCTATTGTATTATGACAGACCAGCAAGATCTACTCTCTCTATTATATGATGATCTATTGTCTCTATTATAATATGACATTATGACAGACCAGATCTATTGTCTCTATTGTATTATGACAGACCAGCTAGATCTACTATCTCTATTATATTTTGACAGACCAGGTAGATCTACTGTCTCTATTATATTATGACAGACCAGCTAGATCTACTGTCTCTATTATATTTTGACAGACCAGGTAGATCTACTGTCCCTATTATATTATGACAGACCAGCTAGATCTACTGTCTCTATTATATTATGACAGACCAGCTAGATCTACTGTCTCTATTATATTATGACAGACCAGCTAGATCTACTGTCTCTATTATAAAATGACAGACCAGGTAGATATACTGTCTCTATTATATTATGACAGACCAGCTAGATCTACTGTCTCTATTATATTTTGACAGACCAGGTAGATCTACTGTCTCTATTATATTATGACAGACCAGGTATATCTACTGTCTCTATTATATTATGAGAGACCAGGTAGATCTACTGTCCCTCTTATACTATGACAGACCAGCTAGATCTACTGTCTCTATTATATTATGACAGACCAGCTAGATCTACTGTCTCTATTATATTATGACAGACCAGCTAGATCTACTGTCTCTATTATAAAATGACAGACCAGGTAGATCTACTGTCCCTCTTATACTATGACAGACCAGCTAGATCTACTGTCTCTATTATATTATGACAGACCAGCTAGATCTACTGTCTCTATTATATTATGACAGACCAGCTAGATCTACTGTCTCTATTATATTTTGACAGACCAGGTAGATCTACTGTCTCTATTATATTATGACAGACCAGCTAGATCTACTGTCTCTATTATATTATGACAGACCAGCTAAATCTACTGTCTCTATGTCTCTATTATAAAATGACAGACCAGGTAGATATACTGTCTCTATTATATTATGACTGACCAGCTAAATCTACTGTCTCTATTGTATTATGACAGACCAGCTAGATCTACTGTGTATATTATATTATGACTGACCAGCTAGATCTAGTGTCTCTATTATATTATGACAGACCAGCTAGATCTACTGTCTCTATTATATTATGACAGACCAGGTAGATATACTGTCTCTATTATATTATGACAGACCAGCTAGATCTATTGTCTCTATTATAATATGACAGACCTGCTAGATCTATTGTCTCTATTATAATATGACAGACCAGCTAGATCTACTGTCTATTATATTATGACAGACCAGCTAGATCTATTGTCTCTATTATAATATGACAGACCTGCTAGATCTATTGTCTCTATTATAATATGACAGACCAGCTAGATCTACTGTCTCTATTATATTATGACAGACCAGCTAGATCTACTGTCTCTATTGTATTATGACAGACCAGCAAGATCTACTCTCTCTATTATATGATGACAGACCAGCTAGATCTACTGTCTATTGTATTATGACAGACCAGCTAGATCTACTGTCTCTATTATATTATGACAGACCAGCTAGATCTACTGTCTCTATTATAATATGACATTATGACAGACCAGCTAGATCTACTGTGTCTATTATATTATGAGAGACCAGGTAGATATACCGACTCCATTATAAAATGACAGACCAGCTAGATCTATTCTCGCTATTGTATTATGACAGACCAGCTAGATCAATTGTCTCTATTATAATATGACAGACCAGCTAGATCTACTGTCTCTATTATAATATGACATTATGACAGACCAGCTAGATCTACTATCTCTATTATATTATGACAGACCAGCTAGATCTAGTGTCTCTATTATATTATGACAGACCAACTAAATCTACTGTCTCTATTATATTTTGACAGACCAGGTAGATCTACTGTCTCTATTATATTATGACAGACCAGCTAGATATACTGTCTATTTTATTATGACAGACCAGCTAGATCAATTGTCTCTATTATAATATGACAGACCGGCTAGATCTACTGTCTCTATTATATTATGACAGACCAGCTAGATCTACTGTCCCTATTATACTATAACAGACCAGCTAGATCTACTGTCTCTATTATATTATGACAGACCAGCTAGATCTACTGTCTATTATATTATGACAGACCAGCTAGATCTACTGTCTATTTTATTATGACAGACCAGCTAGATCTACTGTCTCTATTGTATTATGACAGACCAGCTAGATCTACTGTCTCTATTATAATATGACATTATGACAGACCAGCTAGATCTACTGTGTCTATTATATTATGAGAGACCAGGTAGATATACCGACTCCATTATAAAATGACAGACCAGCTAGATCTATTCTCGCTATTGTATTATGACAGACCAGCTAGATCAATTGTCTCTATTATAATATGACAGACCAGCTAGATCTACTGTCTCTATTATAATATGACATTATGACAGACCAGCTAGATCTACTATCTCTATTATATTATGACAGACCAGCTAGATCTAGTGTCTCTATTATATTATGACAGACCAACTAAATCTACTGTCTCTGTTATATTTTGACAGACCAGGTAGATCTACTGTCTCTATTATATTATGACAGACCAGCTAGATATACTGTCTATTTTATTATGACAGACCAGCTAGATCAATTGTCTCTATTATAATATGACAGACCAGCTAGATCTATTGTCTCTATTATAATATGACAGACCGGCTAGATCTACTGTCTCTATTATATTATGACAGACCAGCTAGATCTATTGTCTCAATTATAATATGACATTATGACAGACCAGGTAGATCTACTGTCTCTATTGTATTATGACAGACCAGCTAGATCTGCTATCTCTATTATATTTTGACAGACCAGCTAGATCTAGTGTCTCTATTATATTATGACAGACCAACTAAATCTACTGTCTCTATTATATTTGGACAGACCAGGCAGATCCACTGTCTCTATTATATTATGACAGACCAGCTAGATCTACTGTCTTTATTATATTTTGACAGACCAGGTAGATCTACTGTCCCTATTATACTATGACAGACCAGCTAGATCTACTGTCTCTATTATATTATGACAGACCAGCTAGATCTACTGTCTCTATTATATTTTGACAGACCAGGTAGATCTACTGTCTCTATTATATTATAACAGACCAGCTAGATCTACTTTCTCTATTATATTATGGCAGACCAGCTAGATCTACTGTCTCTATTATAAAATGACAGACCAGGTAGATATACTGTCTCTATTATATTATGACAGACCAGCTAAATCTACTGTTTCTATGTCTCTATTATGGTATGACAGAGCAGCTAAATCTACTGTCTCTATTGTATTATGACAGACCAGCTAGATCTACTGTCTCTATTGTATTATGACAGACCAGCTAGATCTACTGTCTCTATTATATTATAACAGACCAGCTAGATCTACTGTGTCTATTATATTATGACAGACCAGGTAGATCTACTGTCTCTTCTGTATTATGACAGACCAGCTCGATATACTGTCTCTATTATATTATGACAGACCAAGTCGATATACTGTCTCTATTATATTATGACAGACCAGGTAGATATACTGTCTCTATTATATTATGACAGACCAGCTAGATCTACTGTGTCTATTATATTATGACAGACCAGCTAGATCTACTGTCTATTATATTTTGACAGACCAGCAAGATATACTGTCTATTTTATTATGACAGACCAGCTAGATCTACTGTCTCTATTGTATTATAACAGACCAGCTAGATCTACTGTCTCTATTATATTATGAGAGACCAGGTAGATATACCGACTCCATTATAAAATGACAGACGAGCTAGATCTATTCTCGCTATTGTATTATGACAGACCAGCTAGATCAATTGTCTCTATTATAATATGACAGACCGGCTAGATCTACTGTCTCTATTATATTATGACAGACCAGCTAGATCTACTGTCTCTATTGTATTATGACAGACCAGCTAGATCTACTATCTCTATTATATTATGACAGATCAGCTAGATCTAGTGTCTCTATTATAATATGACATTATGACAGACCAGCTAGATCTACTGTGTCTATTATATTATGAGAGACCCGGTAGATATACCGACTCCATTATAAAATGACAGACCAGCTAGATCTATTCTCGCTATTGTATTATGACAGACCAGCTAGATCAATTGTCTCTATTATAATATGACAGACCAGCTAGATCTACTGTCTCTATTATAATATGACATTATGACAGACCAGCTAGATCTACTGTCTCTATTGTATTATGACAGACCAACTAAATCTACTGTCTCTATTATATTATGACAGACCAACTAAATCTACTGTCTCTATTATATTTTGACAGACCAGGTAGATCTACTGTCTCTATTATATTATGACAGACCAGCTAGATCTACTGTCTATTTTATTATGACAGACCAGCTATATCAATTGTCTCTATTATAATATGACAGACCAGCTAGATCTATTGTCTCTATTATAATATGACAGACCGGCTAGATCTACTGTCTCTATTATATTATGACAGACCAGCTAGATCTATTGTCTCAATTATAATATGACATTATGACAGACCAGCTAGATCTACTGTCTCTATTGTATTATGACAGACCAGCTAGATCTACTATCTCTATTATATTATGACAGACCAGCTAGATCTAGTGTCTCTATTATATTATGACAGACCAACTAAATCTACTGTCTCTATTATATTTTGACAGACCAGGTAGATCCACTGTCTCTATTATATTATGACAGACCAGCTAGATCTACTGTCTCTATTATATTTTGACAGACCAGGTAGATCTACTGTCCCTATTATACTATGACAGACCAGCTAGATCTACTGTCTCTATTATATTATGACAGACCAGCTAGATCTACTGTCTCTATTATATTTTGACAGACCAGGTAGATCTACTGTCCCTATTATACTATGACAGACCAGCTAGATCTACTGTCTCTATTATATTATGGCAGACCAGCTAGATCTACTGTCTCTATTATAAAATGACAGACCAGGTAGATATACTGTCTCTATTATATTATGACAGACCAGCTAAATCTACTGTTTCTATGTCTCTATTATGGTATGACAGAGCAGCTAAATCTACTGTCTCTATTGTATTATGACAGACCAGCTAGATCTACTGTCTCTATTGTATTATGACAGACCAGCTAGATCTACTGTCTCTATTATATTATAACAGACCAGCTAGATCTACTGTGTCTATTATATTATGACAGACCAGCTAGATCTACTGTCTCTTCTGTATTATGACAGACCAGCTCGATATACTGTCTCTATTATATTATGACAGACCAAGTCGATATACTGTCTCTATTATATTATGACAGACCAGGTAGATATACTGTCTCTATTATATTATGACAGACCAGCTAGATCTACTGTGTCTATTATATTATGACAGACCAGCTAGATCTACTGTCTATTATATTATGACAGACCAGCAAGATATACTGTCTATTTTATTATGACAGACCAGCTAGATCTACTGTCTCTATTGTATTATGACAGACCAGCTAGATCTACTGTCTCTATTATATTATGAGAGACCAGGTAGATATACCGACTCCATTATAAAATGACAGACCAGCTAGATCTATTCTCGCTATTGTATTATGACAGACCAGCTAGATCAATTGTCTCTATTATAATATGACAGACCGGCTAGATCTACTGTCTCTATTATATTATGACAGATCAGCTAGATCTACTATCTCTATTATATTATGACAGATCAGCTAGATCTAGTGTCTCTATTATAATATGACATTATGACAGACCAGCTAGATCTACTGTGTCTATTATATTATGAGAGACCAGGTAGATATACCGACTCCATTATAAAATGACAGACCAGCTAGATCTATTCTCGCTATTGTATTATGACAGACCAGCTAGATCAATTGTCTCTATTATAATATGACAGACCAGCTAGATCTACTGTCTCTATTATAATATGACATTATGACAGACCAGCTAGATCTACTATCTCTATTATATTATGACAGACCAGCTAGATCTAGTGTCTCTATTATATTATGACAGACCAACTAAATCTACTGTCTCTATTATATTTTGACAGACCAGGTAGATCTACTGTCTCTATTATATTATGACAGACCAGCTAGATATACTGTCTATTTTATTATGACAGACCAGCTAGATCAATTGTCTCTATTATAATATGACAGTCCAGCTAGATCTATTGTCTCTATTATAATATGACAGACCAGCTAGATCTATTGTCTCAATTATAATATGACATTATGACAGACCAGCTAGATCTACTGTCTCTATTGTATTATGACAGACCAGCTAGATCTACTATCTCTATTATATTATGACAGACCAGCTAGATCTAGTGTCTCTATTATATTATGACAGACCAACTAAATCTACTGTCTCTATTATATTTTGACAGACCAGGTAGATCCACTGTCTCTATTATATTATGACAGACCAGCTAGATCTTCTGTCTTTATTATATTTTGACAGACCAGGTAGATCTACTGTCCCTATTATACTATGACAGACCAGCTAGATCTACTGTCTCTATTATATTATGACAGACCAGCTAGATCTACTGTCTCTATTATATTTTGACAGACCAGGTAGATCTACTGTCCCTATTATACTATGACAGACCAGCTAGATCTACTGTCTCTATTATATTATGGCAGACCAGCTAGATCTACTGTCTCTATTATAAAATGACAGACCAGGTAGATATACTGTCTCTATTATATTATGACAGACCAGCTAAATCTACTGTTTCTATGTCTCTATTATGGTATGACAGAGCAGCTAAATCTACTGTCTCTATTGTATTATGACAGACCAGCTAGATCTACTGTCTCTATTGTATTATGACAGACCAGCTAGATCTACTGTCTCTATTATATTATAACAGACCAGCTAGATCTACTGTGTCTATTATATTATGACAGACCAGCTAGATCTACTGTCTCTTCTGTATTATGACAGACCAGCTCGATATACTGTCTCTATTATATTATGACAGACCAAGTCGATATACTGTCTCTATTATATTATGACAGACCAGGTAGATATACTGTCTCTATTATATTATGACAGACCAGCTAGATCTACTGTGTCTATTATATTATGACAGACCAGCTAGATCTACTGTCTATTATATTATGACAGACCAGCAAGATATACTGTCTATTTTATTATGACAGACCAGCTAGATCTACTGTCTCTATTATATTACTGAGACAGACCAGATATACTGTGAGAGAGATATACCGACTCCATTATAAAATGACAGACCAGCTAGATCTATTCTCGCTATTGTATTATGACAGACCAGCTAGATCAATTGTCTCTATTATAATATGACAGACCAGCTAGATCTATTGTCTCTATTATAATATGACAGACCGGCTAGATCTACTGTCTCTATTATATTATGACAGACCAGCTAGATCTACTGTCTCTATTGTATTATGACAGACCAGCTAGATCTACTATCTCTATTATATTATGACAGATCAGCTAGATCTAGTGTCTCTATTATATTATGACAGACCAACTAAATCTACTGTCTCTGTTATATTTTGACAGACCAGGTAGATCTACTGTCTCTATTATATTATGACAGACCAGCTAGATCTACTGTCTCTATTATATTATGACAGACCAGCTAGATCTACTGTCTCTATTATAAAATGACAGACCAGCTAGATCTACTGTCTCTTCTGTATTATGACAGACCAGGTCGATATACTGTCTCTATTATATTATGACAGACCAGGTAGATATACTGTCTCTATTATATTATGACAGACCAGCTAGATCTAGTGTCTCTATTATATTATGACAGACCAACTAAATCTACTGTCTCTATTATATTTTGACAGACCAGGTAGATCTACTGTCTCTATTATATTATGACAGACCAGCTAGATCTACTGTCTCTATTATATTATGACAGACCAGGTCGATATACTGTCTCTATTATATTATGACAGACCAGCTAGATCTACTGTGTCTATTATATTATGACAGACCAGCTAGATCTACTGTCTATTATATTATGACAGACCAGCTAGATCTATTGTCTCAATTATAATATGACATTATGCCAGACCAGCTAGATCTACTGTCTCTATTGTATTATGACAGACCAGCTAGATCTACTATCTCTATTATATTATGACAGACCAGCTAGATCTAGTGTCTCTATTATATTATGACAGACCAACTAAATCTACTTTCTCTATTATATTTTGACAGACCAGGTAGATCTACTGTCTCTATTATAAAATGACAGACCAGGTAGATATACTGTCTCTATTATATTATGACAGACCAGCTAGATCTACTGTCTCTATTATATTATGACATACCAGCTAGATCTACTGTCTCTATTGTATTATGACAGACCAGCTAGATCTACTATCTCTATTATATTATGACAGACCAGCTAGATCTAGTGTCTCTATTATATTATGACAGACCAACTAAATCTACTTTCTCTATTATATTTTGACAGACCAGGTAGATCTACTGTCTCTATTATAAAATGACAGACCAGGTAGATATACTGTCTCTATTATATTATGACAGACCAGCTAGATCTACTGTGTCTATTATATTATGACAGACCAGGTCGATATACTGTCTCTATTATATTATGACAGACCAGGTAGATATACTGTCTCTATTATATTATGACAGACCAGCTAGATCTACTGTGTCTATTATATTATGACAGACCAGCTAGATCTACTGTCTATTATATTATGACAGACCAGCTAGATCTATTGTCTCAATTATAATATGACATTATGCCAGACCAGCTAGATCTACTGTCTCTATTGTATTATGACATACCAGCTAGATCTACTATCTCTATTATATTATGACAGACCAGCTAGATCTAGTGTCTCTATTATATTATGACAGACCAACTAAATCTACTGTCTCTATTATATTTTGACAGACCAGGTAGATCTACTGTCTCTATTATATTATGACAGACCAGCGAGATCTACTGTCTCTATTATATTTTGACAGACCAGGTAGATCTACTGTCCCTATTATACTATGACAGACCAGCTAGATCTACTGTCTCTATTATATTATGACAGACCAGCTAGATCTATTGTCTCTATTATAATATGACATTATGACAGACCAGCTAGATCTACTATCTCTATTATATTATGACAGACCAGCTAGATCTAGTGTCTCTATTATATTATGACAGACCAACTAAATCTACTGTCTCTATTATATTATGACAGACCAGCCAGATCTACTGTGTCTATTATATTATGACAGACCAGCTAGATCTACTGTCTATTATATTATGACAGACCAGCTAGATATACTGTCTATTTTATTATGACAGACCAGCTAGATCTACTGTCTCTATTATATTATGAGAGACCAGGTAGATATACCGACTCCATTATAAAATGACAGACCAGCTAGATCTATTCTCACTATTGTATTATGACAGACCAGCTAGATCAATTGTCTCTATTATAATATGACAGACCAGCTAGATCTACTGTCTCTATTATAATATGACATTATGACAGACCAGCTAGATCTACTGTCTCTATTGTATTATGACAGCATAGCTAGATCTACTATCTCTATTATATTATGACAGACCAGCTAGATCTAGTGTCTCTATATTATGACAGACCAACTAAATCTACTGTCTCTATTATATTATGACAGACCAGCCAGATCTACTGTGTCTATTATATTATGACAGACCAGCTAGATCTACTGTCTATTATATTATAACAGACCAGCTAGATATACTGTCTATTTTATTATGACAGACCAGCTAGATCTACTGTCTCTATTGTATTATGACAGACCAGCTAGATCTACTGTCTCTATTATATTATGAGAGACCAGGTAGATATACCGACTCCATTATAAAATAACAGACCAGCTAGATCTATTCTCGCTATTGTATTATGACAGACCAGCTAGATCAATTGTCTCTATTATAATATGACAGACCAGCTAGATCTACTGTCTCTATTATATTTTGACAGACCAGGTAGATCTACTGTCCCTATTATACTATGACAGACCAGCTAGATCTACTGTCTCTATTATATTATGACAGACCAGCTAGATCTACTGTCTCTATCATATTATGACAGACCAGCTAGATCTACTGTCTCTATTATAAAATGACAGACCAGCTAGATCTACTGTCTCTTCTGTATTATGACAGACCAGGTCGATATACTGTCTCTATTATATTATGACAGACCAGGTAGATATACTGTCTCTATTATATTATGACAGACCAGCTAGATCTAGTGTCTCTATTATATTATGACAGACCAACTAAATCTACTGTCTCTATTATATTTTGACAGACAAGCTAGATCTACTGTCTCTATTATATTATGACAGACCAGGTCGATATACTGTCTCTATTATATTATGAAAGACCAGGTAGATATACTGTCTCTATTATATTATGACAGACCAGCTAGATCTAGTGTCTCTATTATATTATGACAGACCAACTAAATCTACTTTCTCTATTATATTTTGACAGACCAGGTAGATCTACTGTCTCTATTATAAAATGACAGACCAGGTAGATATACTGTCTCTATTATATTATGACAGACCAGCTAGATCTACTGTCTCTATTATATTATGACATACCAGCTAGATCTACTGTCTCTATTATATTATGACAGACCAGCTAGATCTACTGTCTCTTCTGTATTATGACAGACCAGGTCGATATACTGTCTCTATTATATTATGACAGACCAGGTCGATATACTGTCTCTATTATAAAATGACAGACCAGGTAGATATACTGTCTCTATTATATTATGACAGACCAGCTAGATCTACTGTCTCTATTATATTATGACAGACCAGCTAGATCTACTGTCTCTATTGTATTATGACAGACCAGCTAGATCTACTGTCTCTTCTGTATTATGACAGACCAGGTAGATCTACTGTCTCTATTATAAAATGACAGACCAGGTAGATATACTGTCTCTATTATATTATGACAGACCAGCTAGATCTACTGTCTCTATTATATTATGACATACCAGCTAGATCTACTGTCTCTATTATATTATGACAGACCAGCTAGATCTACTGTCTCTTCTGTATTATGACAGACCAGGTCGATATACTGTCTCTATTATATTATGACAGACCAGGTCGATATACTGTCTCTATTATATTATGACAGACCAGGTAGATATACTGTCTCTATTATATTATGACAGACCAGCTAGATCTACTGTCTATTATAATATGACAGACCAGCTAGATCTATTGTCTCTATTATAATATGACAGACCGGCTAGATCTAGTGTCTCTATTATATTATGACAGACCAACTAAATCTACTGTCTCTGTTATATTTTGACAGACCAGGTAGATCTACTGTCTCTATTATATTATGACAGACCAGCGAGATCTACTGTCTCTATTATATTTTGACAGACCAGGTAGATCTACTGTCCCTATTATACTATGACAGACCAGCTAGATCTACTGTCTCTATTATATTATGACAGACCAGCTAGATCTATTGTCTCTATTATAATATGACATTATGACAGACCAGCTAGATCTACTGTCTCTATTGTATTATGACAGACCAGCTAGATCTACTATCTCTATTATAATATGACAGACCGGCTAGATCTACTGTCTCTATTATATTATGACAGACCAGCTAGATCTATTGTCTCAATTATAATATGACATTATGACAGACCAGCTAGATCTACTGTCTCTATTATATTGTGACAGACCAGCTAGATCTACTGTCTCTATTATAAAATGACAGACCAGGTAGATATACTGTCTCTATTATATTATGACAGACCAGCTAAATCTACTGTCTCTATTGTATTATGACAGACCAGCTAGATCTACTGTCTCTATTGTATTATGACAGACCAGCTAGATCTATTGTCTCTATTATATTATGAGAGACCAGGTAGATATACAGACTCCATTATAAAATGACAGACCAGCTAGATCTATTCTCGCTATTGTATTATGACAGACCAGCTAGATAAATTGTCTCTATTATAATATGACAGACCAGCTATATCTACTGTCTCTATTATAATATGACAGACCAGCTAGATCTACTGTCTCTATTGTATTATGACAGACCAGCTAGATCTACTGTCTCTATTATATTATGACAGACCAGCTAGATAAATTGTCTCTATTATAATATGACAGACCAGCTATATCTACTGTCTCTATTATAATATGACAGACCAGCTAGATCTACTGTCTCTATTATATTATGACAGACCAGCTAGATCTATTGTCTCTATTATAATATGACATTATGACAGACCAGCTAGATCTACTGTTTCTATTGTATTATGACAGACCAGCTAGATCTAGTGTCTCTATTATATTATGACAGACCAACTAAATCTACTGTCTCTATTATATTTTGACAGACCAGGTAGATCTACTGTCTCTATTATATTATGACAGACCAGCTAGATCTACTGTCTCTATTATATTTTGACAGACCAGGTAGATCTACTGTCCCGATTATACTATGACAGACCAGCTAGATCTACTGTCTCTATTATATTATGACAGACCAGCTAGATCTACTGTCTCTATTATATTATGACAGACCAGCTAGATCTACTGTCTCTATTATAAAATGACAGACCAGGTAGATATACTGTATCTATAACATTATGAAAGACCAGCTAAATCTACTGTCTCTATGTCTCTATTATGCTAAGACAGACCAGCTAAATCTACTGTCTCTATTGTATTATGACAGACCAGCTAAATCTACTGTCTATTATATTATGACAGACCAGCTAGATATATTGTCTATTTTATTATGACAGACCAGCTAGATCTACTGTCTCTATTGTATTATGACAGACCAGCTAGATCTACTGTCTCTACTATATTATGAGAGACCAGGTAGATATACCAACTCCATTATAAAATGACAGACCAGCTAGATCTATTCTCGCTATTGTATTATGACAGACCAGCTAGATCAATTGTCTCTATTATAATATGACAGACCAGCTTGATCTACTGTCTCTATTATAATATGACAGACCGGCTAGATCTACTGTCTCTATTATATTATGACAGACCAGCTAGATCTATTGTCTCAATTATAATATGACATTATGACAGACCAGCTAGATCTACTGTCCCTATTATACTATGACAGACCAGCTAGATCTACTGTCTCTATTATATTATGACAGACCAGCTAGATCTACTTTCTCTATTATAAAATGACAGACCAGGTAGATATACTGTCTTTATTATATTATGACAGACCAGCTAAATCTACTGTCTCTATGTCTCTATTATGGTATGACAGACCAGCTAAATCTACTGTCTCTATTGTATTATGACAGACCAGCTAGATCTACTGTCTCTATTGTATTATGACAGACCAGCTAGATCTACTGTCTCTATTATATTATGAGAGACCAGGTAGATATACAGACTCCATTATAAAATGACATACCAGCTAGATCTATTCTCGCTATTGTATTATGACAGACCAGCTAGATAAATTGTCTCTATTGTAATATGACAGACCAGCTAGATCTACTGTCCCTATTATACTATGACAGACCAGCTAGATCTACTGTCTCTATTATATTATGACAGACCAGCTAGATATACGTTCTCTATTATATTATGACAGACCAGCTAGATCTACTGTCTCTATTATATTATGACAGACCAGCTAGATCTACTGTCTCTATTATATTATGACAGACCAGGTAGATATACAGACTCCATTATAAAATGACAGACCAGCTAGATCTATTCTCGCTATTGTATTATGACAGACCAGCTAGATAAATTGTCTCTATTATAATATGACAGACCAGCTAGATCTACTGTCTCTATTATAAAATGACAGACCAGGTAGATATACTGTCTCTATTATATTATGACAGACCAGCTAAATCTACTGTCTATTATATTATGACAGACCAGCTAGATATACTGTCTATTTTATTATGACAGACCAGCTAGATCTACTGTCTCTATTGTATTATGACAGACCAGCTAGATCTACTGTCTCTACTATATTATGAGAGACCAGGTAGATATACCAACTCCATTATAAAATGACAGACCAGCTAGATCTATTCTCGCTATTGTATTATGACAGACCAGCTAGATCAATTGTCTCTATTATAATATGACAGACCAGCTAGATCTACTGTCTCTATTATAATATGACAGACCGGCTAGATCTACTGTCTCTATTATATTATGACAGACCAGCTAGATCTATTGTCTCAATTATAATATGACATTATGACAGACCAGCTAGATCTACTGTCTATTATACTATGACAGACCAGCTAGATCTACTGTCTCTATTATATTATGACAGACCAGCTAGATATACTGTCTCTATTATATTATGACAGACCAGCTAGATCTACTGTCTCTATTATATTATGACAGACCAGCTAGATCTACTGTCTCTATTGTATTATGACAGACCAGCTAGATCTACTGTCTCTATTGTATTATGACAGACCAGCTAGATCTACTGTCTCTATTATATTATGACAGACCAGCTAGATCTACTGTCTCTATTATATTATGACAGACCAGCTAGATCTACTGTCTCTATTATATTATGACAGACCAGCTAGATCTACTGTCTCTATTATAAAATGACAGACCAGGTAGATATACTGTATCTATAATATTATGAAAGACCAGCTAAATCTACTGTCTCTATGTCTCTATTATGCTATGACAGACCAGCTAAATCTACTGTCTCTATTGTATTATGACAGACCAGCTAAATCTACTGTCTATTATATTATGACAGACCAGCTAGATATATTGTCTATTTTATTATGACAGACCAGCTAGATCTACTGTCTCTATTGTATTATGACAGACCAGCTAGATCTACTGTCTCTACTATATTATGAGAGACCAGGTAGATATACCAACTCCATTATAAAATGACAGACCAGCTAGATCTATTCTCGCTATTGTATTATGACAGACCAGCTAGATCAATTGTCTCTATTATAATATGACAGACCAGCTTGATCTACTGTCTCTATTATAATATGACAGACCGGCTAGATCTACTGTCTCTATTATATTATGACAGACCAGCTAGATCTATTGTCTCAATTATAATATGACATTATGACAGACCAGCTAGATCTACTGTCCCTATTATACTATGACAGACCAGCTAGATCTACTGTCTCTATTATATTATGACAGACCAGCTAGATCTACTGTCTCTATTATAAAATGACAGACCAGGTAGATATACTGTCTCTATTATATTATGACAGACCAGCTAAATCTACTGTCTCTATGTCTCTATTATAGTATGACAGACCAGCTAAATCTACTGTCTCTATTGTATTATGACAGACCAGCTAGATCTACTGTCTCTATTGTATTATGACAGACCAGCTAGATCTACTGTCTCTATTATATTATGAGAGACCAGGTAGATATACAGACTCCATTATAAAATGACATACCAGCTAGATCTATTCTCGCTATTGTATTATGACAGACCAGCTAGATAAATTGTCTCTATTGTAATATGACAGACCAGCTAGATCTACTGTCCCTATTATACTATGACAGACCAGCTAGATCTACTGTCTCTATTATATTATGACAGACCAGCTAGATATACGTTCTCTATTATATTATGACAGACCAGCTAGATCTACTGTCTCTATTATATTATGACAGACCAGCTAGATCTACTGTCTCTATTATATTATGACAGACCAGGTAGATATACAGACTCCATTATAAAATGACAGACCAGCTAGATCTATTTTCGCTATTGTATTATGACAGACCAGCTAGATAAATTGTCTCTATTATAATATGACAGACCAGCTAGATCTACTGTCTCTATTATAAAATGACAGACCAGGTAGATATACTGTCTCTATTATATTATGACAGACCAGCTAAATCTACTGTCTATTATATTATGACAGACCAGCTAGATATACTGTCTATTTTATTATGACAGACCAGCTAGATCTACTGTCTCTATTGTATTATGACAGACCAGCTAGATCTACTGTCTCTACTATATTATGAGAGACCAGGTAGATATACCAACTCCATTATAAAATGACAGACCAGCTAGATCTATTCTCGCTATTGTATTATGACAGACCAGCTAGATCAATTGTCTCTATTATAATATGACAGACCAGCTAGATCTACTGTCTCTATTATAATATGACAGACCGGCTAGATCTACTGTCTCTATTATATTATGACAGACCAGCTAGATCTATTGTCTCAATTGTAATATGACATTATGACAGACCAGCTAGATCTACTGTCCCTATTATACTATGACAGACCAGCTAGATCTACTGTCTCTATTATATTATGACAGACCAGCTAGATATACTGTCTCTATTATATTATGACAGACCAGCTAAATCTACTGTCTCTATTGTATTATGACAGACCAGCTAGATCTACTGTCTCTATTGTATTATGACAGACCAGCTAGATCTACTGTCTCTATTATATTATGACAGACCAGCTAGATAAATTGTCTCTATTATAATATGACAGACCAGCTAGATCTACTGTCTCTATTGTATTATGACAGACCAGCTAGATCTACTGTCTCTATTATATTTTGACAGACCAGCTAGATCTACTGTCTCTATTATATTTTGACAGACCAGGTAGATCTACCGTCCCGATTATACTATGACAGACCAGCTAGATCTACTGTCTCTATTATATTATGACAGACCAGCTAGATCTACTGTCTCTATTATATTATGACAGACCAGCTAGATCTACTGTCTCTATTATAAAATGACAGACCAGGTAGATATACTGTATCTATAACATTATGAAAGACCAGCTAAATCTACTGTCTCTATGTCTCTATTATGCTAAGACAGACCAGCTAAATCTACTGTCTCTATTGTATTATGACAGACCAGCTAAATCTACTGTCTATTATATTATGACAGACCAGCTAGATATATTGTCTATTTTATTATGACAGACCAGCTAGATCTACTGTCTCTATTGTATTATGACAGACCAGCTAGATCTACTGTCTCTACTATATTATGAGAGACCAGGTAGATATACCAACTCCATTATAAAATGACAGACCAGCTAGATCTATTCTCGCTATTGTATTATGACAGACCAGCTAGATCAATTGTCTCTATTATAATATGACAGACCAGCTTGATCTACTGTCTCTATTATAATATGACAGACCGGCTAGATCTACTGTCTCTATTATATTATGACAGACCAGCTAGATCTATTGTCTCAATTATAATATGACATTATGACAGACCAGCTAGATCTACTGTCCCTATTATACTATGACAGACCAGCTAGATCTACTGTCTCTATTATATTATGACAGACCAGCTAGATCTACTTTCTCTATTATAAAATGACAGACCAGGTAGATATACTGTCTCTATTATATTATGACAGACCAGCTAAATCTACTGTCTCTATGTCTCTATTATGGTATGACAGACCAGCTAAATCTACTGTCTCTATTGTATTATGACAGACCAGCTAGATCTACTGTCTCTATTGTATTATGACAGACCAGCTAGATCTACTGTCTCTATTATATTATGAGAGACCAGGTAGATATACAGACTCCATTATAAAATGACATACCAGCTAGATCTATTCTCGCTATTGTATTATGACAGACCAGCTAGATAAATTGTCTCTATTGTAATATGACAGACCAGCTAGATCTACTGTCCCTATTATACTATGACAGACCAGCTAGATCTACTGTCTCTATTATATTATGACAGACCAGCTAGATATACGTTCTCTATTATATTATGACAGACCAGCTAGATCTACTGTCTCTATTATATTATGACAGACCAGCTAGATCTACTGTCTCTATTATATTATGACAGACCAGGTAGATATACAGACTCCATTATAAAATGACAGACCAGCTAGATCTATTTTCGCTATTGTATTATGACAGACCAGCTAGATAAATTGTCTCTATTATAATATGACAGACCAGCTAGATCTACTGTCTCTATTATAAAATGACAGACCAGGTAGATATACTGTCTCTATTATATTATGACAGACCAGCTAAATCTACTGTCTATTATATTATGACAGACCAGCTAGATATACTGTCTATTTTATTATGACAGACCAGCTAGATCTACTGTCTCTATTATATTATGACAGACCAGCTAGATCTACTGTCTCTACTATATTATGACAGACCAGCTAGATATACCAACTCCATTATAAAATGACAGACCAGCTAGATCTATTCTCTATTGTATTATGACAGACCAGCTAGATCAATTGTCTCTATTATAATATGACAGACCAGCTAGATCTACTGTCTCTATTATAATATGACAGACCGGCTAGATCTACTGTCTCTATTATATTATGACAGACCAGCTAGATCTATTGTCTCAATTGTAATATGACATTATGACAGACCAGCTAGATCTACTGTCCCTATTATACTATGACAGACCAGCTAGATCTACTGTCTCTATTATATTATGACAGACCAGCTAGATATACTGTCTCTATTATATTATGACAGACCAGCTAAATCTACTGTCTCTATTGTATTATGACAGACCAGCTAGATCTACTGTCTCTATTGTATTATGACAGACCAGCTAGATCTACTGTCTCTATTATATTATGACAGACCAGCTAGATCTATTGTCTCTATTATATTATGACAGACCAGCTAGATCTACTGTCTCTATTATATTATGACAGACCAGCTAGATCTACTGTCTCTATTATATTATGAGAGAATGAGAGACCAGCTAGATCTATTGTCTCTATTATAATATGACATTATGCCAGACCAGCTAGATCTACTGTCTCTATTATATTATGACAGACCAGGTAGATCTACTGTCTCTATTATATTATGACAGACCAGCTAGATCTACTGTCTCTATTATATTTTGACAGACCAGGTAGATATACTGTCTCTATTATACTATGACAGACCAGCTAGATCTACTGTCTCTATTATATTATGACAGACCAGCTAGATCTATTGTCTCAATTATAATATGACATTATGACAGACCAGCTAGATCTACTGTCCCTATTATACTATGACAGACCAGCTAGATCTACTGTCTCTATTATATTATGACAGACCAGCTAGATCTACTTTCTCTATTATAAAATGACAGACCAGGTAGATATACTGTCTCTATTATATTATGACAGACCAGCTAAATCTACTGTCTCTATGTCTCTATTATGGTATGACAGACCAGCTAAATCTACTGTCTCTATTGTATTATGACAGACCAGCTAGATCTACTGTCTCTATTGTATTATGACAGACCAGCTAGATCTACTGTCTCTATTATATTATGAGAGACCAGGTAGATATACAGACTCCATTATAAAATGACATACCAGCTAGATCTATTCTCGCTATTGTATTATGACAGACCAGCTAGATAAATTGTCTCTATTGTAATATGACAGACCAGCTAGATCTACTGTCCCTATTATACTATGACAGACCAGCTAGATCTACTGTCTCTATTATATTATGACAGACCAGCTAGATATACGTTCTCTATTATATTATGACAGACCAGCTAGATCTACTGTCTCTATTATATTATGACAGACCAGCTAGATCTACTGTCTCTATTATATTATGACAGACCAGGTAGATATACAGACTCCATTATAAAATGACAGACCAGCTAGATCTATTCTCGCTATTGTATTATGACAGACCAGCTAGATAAATTGTCTCTATTATAATATGACAGACCAGCTAGATCTACTGTCTCTATTATAAAATGACAGACCAGGTAGATATACTGTCTCTATTATATTATGACAGACCAGCTAAATCTACTGTCTATTATATTATGACAGACCAGCTAGATATACTGTCTATTTTATTATGACAGACCAGCTAGATCTACTGTCTCTATTGTATTATGACAGACCAGCTAGATCTACTGTCTCTACTATATTATGAGAGACCAGGTAGATATACCAACTCCATTATAAAATGACAGACCAGCTAGATCTATTCTCGCTATTGTATTATGACAGACCAGCTAGATCAATTGTCTCTATTATAATATGACAGACCAGCTAGATCTACTGTCTCTATTATAATATGACAGACCGGCTAGATCTACTGTCTCTATTATATTATGACAGACCAGCTAGATCTATTGTCTCAATTGTAATATGACATTATTATGACAGACCAGCTAGATCTACTGTCCCTATTATACTATGACAGACCAGCTAGATCTACTGTCTCTATTATATTATGACAGACCAGCTAGATATACTGTCTCTATTATGTTATGACAGACCAGCTAAATCTACTGTCTCTATTGTATTATGACAGACCAGCTAGATCTACTGTCTCTATTGTATTATGACAGACCAGCTAGATCTACTGTCTCTATTATATTATGACAGACCAGCTAGATAAATTGTCTCTATTATAATATGACAGACCAGCTAGATCTACTGTCTCTATTGTATTATGACAGACCAGCTAGATCTACTGTCTCTATTATATTATGAGAGAATGAGAGACCAGCTAGATCTATTGTCTCTATTATAATATGACATTATGCCAGACCAGCTAGATCTACTGTCTCTATTATATTTTGACAGACCAGGTAGATCTACTGTCTCTATTATATTATGACAGACCAGCTAGATCTACTGTCTCTATTATATTTTGACAGACCAGGTAGATATACTGTCCCTATTATACTATGACAGACCAGCTAGATCTACTGTCTCTATTATATTATGACAGACCAGCTAGATCTATTGTCTCAGTATTATATTATATGACTATTATTATGACAGACCAGCTAGATCTACTGTCCCTATTATATTATGACAGACCAGCTAGATCTACTTTCTCTATTATAAAATGACAGACCAGGTAGATATACTGTCTCTATTATATTATGACAGACCAGCTAAATCTACTGTCTCTATGTCTCTATTATGGTATGACAGACCAGCTAAATCTACTGTCTCTATTGTATTATGACAGACCAGCTAGATCTACTGTCTCTATTGTATTATGACAGACCAGCTAGATCTACTGTCTCTATTATATTATGAGAGACCAGGTAGATATACAGACTCCATTATAAAATGACATACCAGCTAGATCTATTCTCGCTATTGTATTATGACAGACCAGCTAGATAAATTGTCTCTATTGTAATATGACAGACCAGCTAGAGCTACTGTCCCTATTATACTATGACAGACCAGCTAGATCTACTGTCTCTATTATATTATGACAGACCAGCTAGATATACGTTCTCTATTATATTATGACAGACCAGCTAGATCTACTGTCTCTATTATATTATGACAGACCAGCTAGATCTACTGTCTCTATTATATTATGACAGACCAGGTAGATATACAGACTCCATTATAAAATGACAGACCAGCTAGATCTATTCTCGCTATTGTATTATGACAGACCAGCTAGATAAATTGTCTCTATTATAATATGACAGACCAGCTAGATCTACTGTCTCTATTATAAAATGACAGACCAGGTAGATATACTGTCTCTATTATATTATGACAGACCAGCTAAATCTACTGTCTATTATATTATGACAGACCAGCTAGATATACTGTCTATTTTATTATGACAGACCAGCTAGATCTACTGTCTCTATTGTATTATGACAGACCAGCTAGATCTACTGTCTCTACTATATTATGAGAGACCAGGTAGATATACCAACTCCATTATAAAATGACAGACCAGCTAGATCTATTCTCGCTATTGTATTATGACAGACCAGCTAGATCTACTGTCTCTATTATAATATGACAGACCGGCTAGATCTACTGTCTCTATTATATTATGACAGACCAGCTAGATCTACTGTCTCTATTATATTATGACAGACCAGCTAGATCTATTGTCTCAATTGTAATATGACATTATGACAGACCAGCTAGATCTACTGTCCCTATTATACTATGACAGACCAGCTAGATCTACTGTCTCTATTATATTATGACAGACCAGCTAGATATACTGTCTCTATTATATTATGACAGACCAGCTAAATCTACTGTCTCTATTGTATTATGACAGACCAGCTAGATCTACTGTCTCTATTGTATTATGACAGACCAGCTAGATCTACTGTCTCTATTATATTATGACAGACCAGCTAGATAAATTGTCTCTATTATAATATGACAGACCAGCTAGATCTACTGTCTCTATTGTATTATGACAGACCAGCTAGATCTACTGTCTCTATTATATTATGAGAGAATGAGAGACCAGCTAGATCTATTGTCTCTATTATAATATGACATTATGCCAGACCAGCTAGATCTACTGTCTCTATTATATTTTGACAGACCAGGTAGATCTACTGTCTCTATTATATTATGACAGACCAGCTAGATCTACTGTCTCTATTATATTTTGACAGACCAGGTAGATATACTGTCCCTATTATACTATGACAGACCAGCTAGATCTATTGTCTCTATTATAATATGACATTATGCCAGACCAGCTAGATCTACTGTCTCTATTATATTTTGACAGACCAGGTAGATCTACTGTCTCTATTATATTATGACAGACCAGCTAGATCTACTGTCTCTATTATATTATGACAGATCAGCTAGATCTACTGTCTCTATTATAAAATGACAGACCAGGTAGATATACTGTATCTATAATATTATGAAAGACCAGCTAAATCTACTGTCTCTATGTCTCTATTATGCTATGACAGACCAGCTAAATCTACTGTCTCTATTGTATTATGACAGACCAGCTAGATCTACTGTCTCTATTATATTATGACAGACCAGCTAGATCTACTGTCTCTATTATATTATGAGAGACCAGGTAGATATACCGACTCCATTATAAAATGACAGACCAGCTAGATCTATTCTCGCTATTGTATTATGACAGACCAGCTAGATCAATTGTCTCTATTATAATATGACAGACCAGCTAGATCTACTGTCTCTATTATAATATGACAGACCAGCTAGATCTACTGTCTCTATTATATTATGACAGACCAGCTAGATCTATTGTCTCAATTGTAATATGACATTATGACAGACCAGCTAGATCTACTGTCCTATTATACTATGACAGACCAGCTAGATCTACTGTCTCTATTATATTATGACAGACCAGCTAGATATACTGTCTCTATTATGTTATGACAGACCAGGTAGATCTACTGTCTCTATTTTATTATGACAGACCAGCTAGATCTACTGTCTCTATTATATTATGACAGACCAGCTAGATCTACTGTCTCTATTATATTATGACAGACCAGCTAGATAAATTGTCTCTATTATAATATGACAGACCAGCTAGATCTACTGTCTCTATTATATTATAACAGACCAGCTAGATCTACTGTCTCTATTATATTATGAGAGAATGAGACCAGCTAGATCTATTGTCTCTATTATAATATGACATTATGACAGACCAGCTAGATCTACTGTCTCTATTATATTTTGACAGACCAGCTAGATCTACTGTCTCTATTATATTATGACAGACCAGCTAGATCTACTGTCTCTATTATATTTTGACAGACCAGGTAGATATACTGTCTCTATTATACTATGACAGACCAGCTAGATCTACTGTCTCTATTATATTATGACAGACCAGCTAGATCTATTGTCTCATTATAATATGACATTATGACAGACCAGCTAGATCTACTGTCCCTATTATATTATGACAGACCAGCTAGATCTACTTCTCTATTATAAAATGACAGACCAGGTAGATATACTGTCTCTATTATATTATGACAGACCAGCTAAATCTACTGTCTCTATCTATTATGGTATGACAGACCAGCTAAATCTACTGTCTCTATTGTATTATGACAGACCAGCTAGATCTACTGTCTCTATTGTATTATGACAGACCAGCTAGATCTACTGTCTCTATTATATTATGAGAGACCAGGTAGATATACAGACTCCATTATAAAATGACATACCAGCTAGATCTATTCTCGCTATTGTATTATGACAGACCAGCTAGATAAATTGTCTCTATTGTAATATGACAGACCAGCTAGATCTACTGTCCCTATTATACTATGACAGACCAGCTAGATCTACTGTCTCTATTATATTATGACAGACCAGCTAGATATACGTGTCTCTATTATATTATGACAGACCAGCTAGATCTACTGTCTCTATTATATTATGACAGACCAGCTAGATCTACTGTCTCTATTATATTATGACAGACCAGGTAGATATACAGACTCTATTATAAAATGACAGACCAGCTAGATCTATTCTCGCTATTGTATTATGACAGACCAGCTAGATAAATTGTCTCTATTATAATATGACAGACCAGCTAGATCTACTGTCTCTATTATAAAATGACAGACCAGGTAGATATACTGTCTCTATTATATTATGACAGACCAGCTAAATCTACTGTCTCTATTATATTATGACAGACCAGCTAGATATACTGTCTATTTTATTATGACAGACCAGCTAGATCTACTGTCTCTATTATATTATGACAGACCAGCTAGATCTACTGTCTCTACTATATTATGAGAGACCAGTAGATATACCAACTCCTATTATAAAATGACAGACCAGCTAGATCTATGTCTCGCTATTGTATTATGACAGACCAGCTAGATCAATTGTCTCTATTATAATATGACAGACCAGCTAGATCTACTGTCTCTATTATAATATGACAGACCGGCTAGATCTACTGTCTCTATTATATTATGACAGACCAGCTAGATCTACTGTCTCAATTGTAATATGACATTATGACAGACCAGCTAGATCTACTGTCTCTATTATACTATGACAGACCAGCTAGATCTACTGTCTCTATTATATTATGACAGACCAGCTAGATATACTGTCTCTATTATATTATGACAGACCAGCTAAATCTACTGTCTCTATTGTATTATGACAGACCAGCTAGATCTACTGTCTCTATTGTATTATGACAGACCAGCTAGATCTACTGTCTCTATTATATTATGACAGACCAGCTAGATAAATTGTCTCTATTATATATGACAGACCAGCTAGATCTACTGTCTCTATTATATTATGACAGACCAGCTAGATCTACTGTCTCTATTATATTATGAGAGAATGAGAGACCAGCTAGATCTATTGTCTCTATTATAATATGACATTATGCCAGACCAGCTAGATCTACTGTCTCTATTATATTTTGACAGACCAGGTAGATCTACTGTCTCTATTATATTATGACAGACCAGCTAGATCTACTGTCTCTATTATATTTTGACAGACCAGGTAGATATACTGTCCTATTATACTATGACAGACCAGCTAGATCTACTGTCTCTATTATAATATGACATTATGACAGACCAGCTAGATCTACTGTCTCTATTATATTTTGACAGACCAGGTAGATCTACTGTCTCTATTATATTATGACAGACCAGCTAGATCTACTGTCTCTATTATATTATGACAGACCAGCTAGATCTACTGTCTCTATTATAAAATGACAGACCAGGTAGATATACTGTCTCTATTATATTATGAAAGACCAGCTAAATCTACTGTCTCTATGTCTCTATTATGCTATGACAGACCAGCTAAATCTACTGTCTCTATTGTATTATGACAGACCAGCTAGATCTACTGTCTCTATTATATTAGGACAGACCAGCTAGATCTACTGTCTCTATTATATTTTGACAGACCAGGTAGATCTACTGTCCCTATTATTTTATGACAGACCAGCTAGATCTACTGTCTCTATTATATTTTGACAGACCAGGTAGATCTACTGTCCCTATTATAATATGACAGACCAGCTAGATCTACTGTCTCGCTATTGTATTATGACAGACCAGCTAGATAAATTGTCTCTATTATAATATGACAGACCAGCTATATCTACTGTCTCTATTATAATATGACAGACCAGCTAGATCTACTGTCTCTATTGTATTATGACAGACCAGCTAGATCTACTGTCTCTATTATATTATGAGAGAATGAGAGACCAGCTAGATCTATTGTCTCTATTATAATATGACATTATGACAGACCAGCTAGATCTACTGTTTCTATTGTATTATGACAGACCAGCTAGATCTACTATCTCTATTATATTATGACAGACCAACTAAATCTACTGTCTCTATTATATTTTGACAGACCAGCTAGATCTAGTGTCTCTATTATATTATGACAGACCAACTAAATCTACTGTCTCAATTATATTTTGACAGACCAGGTAGATCTACTGTCTCTATTATATTATGAAAGACCAGCTAGATCTACTGTCTCTATTATACTATGACAGACCAGCTAGATCTACTGTCTCTATTATATTATGACAGACCAGCTAGATCTATTGTCTCTATTATAATATGACAGACCAGCTAGATCTACTGTCTCTATTATATTAGGACAGACCAGGTAGATCTACTGTCTATGGTCTGTCATAATACAATAGAGACAGTAGATCTAGCTGGTCTGTCATAATACAATAGAGACAGTAGATTTAGCTGGCCTGTCATAATATAATAGAGACAGTAGATCTAGCTGGTCTGTCATAATATAATAGAGACAATAGATCTAGCTGGTCTGTCATAATATAACAGAGACATTAGATCTAGCTGGTCTGTCATAGTATAATAGGGACAGTAGATCTACCTGGTCTGTCAAAATATAATAGAGACAGTAGATCTAGCTGGTCTGTCATAATACAATAGAGACCATAGATCTACGGTCTGTCATTTTATACCAGAGACAGTAGATCTAGCTGGTCTGTCATAATATAATAGAGACAGTAGATCTAGCCGGTCTGTCATTTTATAATAGAGACAGTATATCTACCTGGTCTGTCATAATATAATAGAGACAGTAGATCTACCTGGTCTGTCATAATATAATAGAGACAGTAGATCTAGCTGGTCTGTCATAATACAGAAGAGACAGTAGATCTAGCTGGTCTGTCATAATACAATAGAGACAGTAGATCTAGCTGGTCTGTCATAATACAATAGAGACAGTAGATTTAGCTGGTCTGTCATAATATAATAGAGACAGTATATCTACCTGGTCTGTCATTTTATAATAGAGACAGTAGATCTAGCTGGTCTGTCATAATATAATAGAGACAGTAGATCTAGCTGGTCTGTCATAATATAATAGAGACAGTAGATCTAGCTGGTCTGTCATAATATAATAGAGACAGTATATCTACCTGGTCTGTCATTTTATAATAGAGACAGTAGATCTACCTGGTCTGTCATTTTATAATAGAGACAGTAGATCTAGCTGGTCTGTCATAATATAATAGAGACAGTAGATCTAGCTGGTCTGTCATAATATAATAGAGACAGTAGATCTACCTGGTCTGTCAAAATATAATAGAGACACTAGATCTAGCTGGTCTGTCATAATATAATAGAGACAGTATATCGACCTGGTCTGTCATAATATAATAGAGACAGTATATCTACCTGGTCTGTCATTTTATAATAGAGACAGTAGATCTACCTGGTCTGTCATTTTATAATAGAGACAGTAGATCGAGCTGGTCTGTCATAATATAATAGAGACAGTAGATCTAGCTGGTCTGTCATAATATAATAGAGACAGTATATCTACCTGGTCTGTCATTTTATAATAGAGACAGTAGATCTACCTGGTCTGTCATTTTATAATAGAGACAGTAGATCTAGCTGGTCTGTCATAATATAATAGAGACAGTAGATCTAGCTGGTCTGTCATAATATAATAGAGACAGTAGATCTACCTGGTCTGTCAAAATATAATAGAGACACTAGATCTAGCTGGTCTGTCATAATATAATAGAGACAGTATATCGACCTGGTCTGTCATAATATAATAGAGACATTATATCGACCTGGTCTGTCATAATACAGAAGAGACAGTAGATCTAGCTGGTCTGTCATAATATAATAGACACAGTAGATATAGCTGGTCTGTTATAATATAATAGAGACTGTAGATCCAGCTGGTCTGTCATACCATAATAGAGACATAGAGACAGTAGATTTAGCTGCTCTGTCATACCATAATAGAGACATAGAGACAGTAGATTTAGCTGGTCTGTCATAATATAATAGAGACAGTATATCTACCTGGTCTGTCATTTTATAATAGAGACAGTAGATCGAGCTGGTCTGTCATAATATAATAGAGACAGTAGATCTAGCTGGTCTGTCATAATATAATAGAGACAGTATATCTACCTGGTCTGTCATTTTATAATAGAGACAGTAGATCGAGCTGGTCTGTCATAATATAATAGAGACTGTAGATCCAGCTGGTCTGTCATAATACAATAGAGACAGTAGATCTAGCTGGTCTGTCAAAATACAATAGAGACAGTAGATTTAGCTGCTCTGTCATACCATAATAGAGACATAGAGACAGTAGATTTAGCTGCTCTGTCATACCATAATAGAGACATAGAGACAGTAGATTTAGCTGGTCTGTCATAATATTAATTGAGACAGTATATCTACCTGGTCTGTCATTTTATAATAGAGACAGTAGATCTAGCTGGTCTGTCATAATATAATAGAGACAGTAGATCTAGCCGGTCTGTCATATTATAATAGAGACAGTAGATCTAGCTGGTCTGTCATATTATAATAGAGACAATTGATCTAGCTGGTCTGTCATAATATAATAGAGACAGTATATCGACCTGGTCTGTCATAATATAATAGAGACAGTATATCGACCTGGTCTGTCATAATACAGAAGAGACAGTAGATCTAGCTGGTCTGTCATAATATAATAGAGACAGTAGATCTAGCTGGTCTGTCATAATATAATAGAGACAGTATATCTACCTGGTCTGTCATTTTATAATAGAGACAGTAGATCTACCTGGTCTGTCATTTTATAATAGAGACAGTAGATCTAGCTGGTCTGTCATAATATAATAGAGACAGTAGATCTAGCTGGTCTGTCATAATATAATAGAGACAGTAGATCTACCTGGTCTGTCAAAATATAATAGACACTAGATCTAGCTGGTCTGTCATAATATAATAGAGACATTATATCGACCTGGTCTGTCATAATACAGAAGAGACAGTAGATCTAGCTGGTCTGTCATAATATAATAGAGACAGTAGATCTAGCTGGTCTGTCATAATACAATAGAGACAGTAGATTTAGCTGCTCTGTCATACCATAATAGAGACATAGAGACAGTAGATTTAGCTGCTCTGTCATACCATAATAGAGACATAGAGACAGTAGATTTAGCTGGTCTGTCATAACATAATAGAGACAGTATATCTACCTGGTCTGTCATTTTATAATAGAGACAGTAGATCTAGCTGGTCTGTCATAATATAATAGAGACAGTAGATCTAGCCGGTCTGTCATATTATAATAGAGACAGTAGATCTAGCTGGTCTGTCATATTATAATAGAGACAATTGATCTAGCTGGTCTGTCATAATACAATAGCGAGAATAGATCTAGCTGGTCTGTCATTTTATAATGGAGTCGGTATATTGACCTGGTCTCTCATAATATAGTAGAGACAGTAGATCTAGCTGGTCTGTCATAATAGAATAGACAGTATATCTAGCTGGTCTGTCATAATATAATAGACAGTAGATCTAGCTGGTCTGTCATAATATAATAGACACAGTAGATCTGGCTGGTCTGTCATAATATAATAGAGACAGTAGATTTAGTTGGTCTGTCATAATATAATAGAGACACTAGATCTAGCTGGTCTGTCATAATATAATAGAGATAGTAGATCTAGCTGGTCTGTCATAATACAATAGAGACAGTAGATCTAGCTGGTCTGTCATAATGTCATATTATAATGGAGACAATAGATCTAGCTGGTCTGTCATAATATAATAGAGACAGTAGATCTAGCTGGTCTGTCAAAGTATAATAGGGACAGTAGATCTACCTGGTCTGTCAAAATATAATAGAGACAGTAGATCTAGCTGGTCTGTCATAATATAATAGAGACAGTATATCTACCTGGTCTGTCATTTTATAATAGAGACAGTAGATCTAGCTGGTCTGTCATAATATAATAGAGACAGTAGATCTAGCCGGTCTGTCATATTATAATAGAGACAGTAGATCTAGCTGGTCTGTCATATTATAATAGAGACAATTGATCTAGCTGGTCTGTCATAATACAATAGCGAGAATAGATCTAGCTGGTCTGTAATTTTATAATGGAGTCGGTATATCGACCTGGTCTCTCATAATATAGTAGAGACAGTAGATCTAGCTGGTCTGTCATAATAAAATAGACAGTATATCTAGCTGGTCTGTCATAATATAATAGACAGTAGATCTAGCTGGTCTGTCATAATATAATAGACACAGTAGATCTGGCTGGTCTGTCATAATATAATAGAGACAGTAGATTTAGTTGGTCTGTCATAATATAATAGAGACACTAGATCTAGCTGGTCTGTCATAATATAATAGAGATAGTAGATCTAGCTGGTCTGTCATAATACAATAGAGACAGTAGATCTAGCTGGTCTGTCATAATGTCATATTATAATGGAGACAATAGATCTAGCTGGTCTGTCATAATATAATAGAGACAGTAGATCTAGCTGGTCTGTCAAAGTATAATATGTCAAAATATAATAGAGACAGTAGATCTAGCTGGTCTGTCATAATATAATAGACACAGTAGATCTGGCTGGTCTGTAATTATTATGGCCAGGAGCAGTAGACGAAGCCAGTCTGTCATAACATAACAGAGACGGCGCAGATCTAGCCGCAACTGTCATATTATTAGTGAGATAAGGATCTAGCCGGTTCATCATTAATATAATAGAGTACGTACCGATCTGCGCTGGTCTGTTGGCAACAGCGTAATATGTCGGTAAGAAATGTAGATTCAGGAATGGTCTGCATTCTAGAGCAATGATGTCGCAGTGATATCTGACCTGGTCTTCATAATATAGTAGACAGTAGATCTAGCTGGTCTGTCATAATAAAATAGACAGTATATCTAGCTGGTCTGTCATAATATAATAGACAGTAGATCTAGCTGGGTCTGGTCATAATATAATAGACACAGTAGATCTGGCTGGCCCGTCAGCAATAGTTAATATAGAGTGACAGCGTGTTAAATTATTTCAATCTCTGAACGGAAGGTCACCGAGG